>NC_074669.1:5599517-5686246 GCF_029448725.1 Salvelinus fontinalis
GATCGGATGTCGTCGACCTTCTTTTCAAAATGGTTGACGAAGTCATCTGCAGAGAGGGAGGAGGGGGGGTGGGATTCAGGAGGGAGGAGAAGGTGGCAAAGAGCTTCCTAGGGTTAGAGGCAGATGCTTGGAATTTAGAGTGGTAGAAAGTGGCTTTAGCAGCAGAGACAGAAGAGGAAAATGTAGAGAGGAGGGAGTGAAAGGATGCCAGGTCCGCAGGGAGGCGAGTTTTCCTCCATTTCTGCTCGTACCTGTCCTCAATCTGGGTTGACATACCTGTCCTCAATCTGTGTTGACATACCTGTCCTCAATCTGTGTTGACATACCTGTCCTCAATCTGGGTTGACATACCTGTCCTCAATCTGGGTTGATTTACCTGGCCAATATAGAATGTCTTTTGCTCTTTCTTTGCACTTGCCTATTCTCAGGTGTGATTTGGGAACTCTATTCAGCATTTTCTTGTCTCAGTTGATTTGGTACAATGAGTTTTGCGGCTTTGAACATCAGTCCTGATGTATAGCTGATTTCCTCCTTGAAAATGTCCAGCATGGATGGATTTCTTTGGGAACCACACTCTTTTCACTGGGCCATCCACTCATCATTGTTACTCTCAGCAGTTGCATTGTGGGATCTTCTACTGTTGCTTTCCTGAACGCTTGTAGCTTCTCCTCTGTGATTGGCAGCGGAGGCGTTATCCAGTTTACCTCCAACTCCTCTCCCAGCAGATCTTCGTGTTCGTTGAAGTAGGCTCTACTCAAAGCGTCTGCTATGTGCATTTCTTTGCCTGGCTTGTAGGTGACAGTGAGACTGTATCTTTGAAGTCGGAGCAACATCCTCTGCAGCCTTGAAGGAGTGTGATGCAGCGGCTTCTTGAATATGCTCTTGAGAGGCTAGTGATCACTTTCAACTTGTACCTCTCTGCCATACACGTACTGATGGACATCTCCTCACATCCGTAGACTATGGAAAGTAGTTCCTTCTGGATCTGTGCATATCAACGTTGACAGTCTGAGTGATCGAGAGCCATATACAACAGCTCTACCATCTTGGAGTATAACTGCTCCCATACCTCCTGAACTGGCATCTAGTGACAGTAATAGGGGTTTATTCATGTCATAGAACTTCAGTGTTGGCGCGTTTGTTGCCAATCTTTTGAGTAAAAAACAACAACAACAGTTCTTATGGGTTTTTTTTTTTTTTTTTTTTTTTTTGAGGGGTGGATCAGCTTAATATTGCGGAAAGAATGTTGCTTCCAATGTAATTGTCTGCATCATTTCCAATCCCCCATATTTTTGGGGTAAATATATATATCCAGTTCTTATGTTTTTGTTCCCAATGCCATTCATTGTCACTCTCAAGTAGCTTTCTGAGCAGAGCGTTCACCTCAGATAGGTTGGGAATGAATTTGCCACGATTAGTGTAGAATGCACATGAGTCTCTGCAGTGTTTGTTTGTCTTCGGCTAGAGGAATCTGCACCACTGCCCTCACCTTCTCATCATCAGGTTTCAGACCACTGGCCATTAGCATCTGCACCACGGCCCTCACCTCATCATCGGGTTTCAGACCACTGGCCATTAGCATCTGCACCACGGCCCTCACCTTCTCACCATCAGGTTTCAGACCACTGGCCATTAGCATCTGCACCACGGCCCTCACCTTCTCACCATCAGGTTTCAGACCACTGGCCATTAGCATCTGCACCACGGCCCTCACCTTCTCATCATCAGGTTTCAGACCACTGGCCATTAGCATCTGCACCACTGCCCTCACCTTCTCACCATCAGGTTTCAGACCACTGGCCATTAGCATCTGCACCACGGCCCTCACCTTCTCATCATCAGGTTTCAGACCACTGGCCATTAGCATCTGCACCACGGCCCTCACCTTCTCACCATCAGGTTTCAGACCACTGGCCATTAGCATCTGCACCACTGCCCTCACCTTCTCACCATCAGGTTTCAGACCACTGGCCATTAGCATCTGCACCACGGCCCTCACCTTCTCACCATCAGGTTTCAGACCACTGGCCATTAGCATCTGCACCACTGCCCTCACCTTCTCACCATCAGGTTTCAGACCACTGGCCATTAGCATCTGCACCACGGCCCTCACCTTCTCATCATCAGGTTTCAGACCACTGGCCATTAGCATCTGCACCACGGCCCTCACCTTCTCACCGTCAGGTTTCAGACCACTGGCCATTAGCATCTGCACCACGGCCCTCACCTTCTCACCATCAGGTTTCAGACCACTGGCCATTAGCATCTGCACCACGTCCCTCACCTTCTCATCATCAGGTTTCAGACCACTGGCCATTAGCATCTGCACCACGGCCCTCACCTTCTCACCATCAGGTTTCAGACCACTGGCCATTAGCATCTGCACCACGGCCCTCACCTTCTCACCATCAGGTTTCAGACCACTGGCCATTAGCATCTGCACCACGGCCCTCACCTTCTCATCATCAGGTTTCAGACCACTGGCCATTAGCATCTGCACCACGGCCCTCACCTTCTCACCATCAGGTTTCAGACCACTGGCCATTAGCATCTGCACCACGGCCCTCACCTTCTCACCATCAGGTTTCAGACCACTGGCCATTAGCATCTGCACCACGGCCCTCACCTTCTCATCATCAGGTTTCAGACCACTGGCCATTAGCATATGCCCAATGTACTTTATCTCTGTCGTTACCATTTTACATTTCTTCCTGTTTAGTTTTAGATTGTACCTGCTCGCTCTCTGTAGCAGCTTGACCAGTCTGCGGTCATGTTCATCCTTAGTTTTACCCCAGACCAACAAATCATCGATGACGTCGACTACTCCATCCAGGGCCTTCAATTATCTGTGCCACGGATCTCTGAACACCTCAGATGCAGATGAGACACCAAGGAGTAAACGCAACAAATAGATTCAGATTGTTTAATAGTTTGGTTGCAGGTGTGATTGCAGGGTACAGTCAACATCTTCAGCTTGGAGCTCCAACATGCAGGACTAAAGTGAAATAGAATAATGACAAGGTCCTAAATAGAATTGAACTAGAACTATTGGGCATGTTGAAGTTACAGATCTTGGAACTTCTCGAGGTAAAGTTTAATCTGTCAGAACTCTTGGTTCGTGGCCAATACAGAGAATATCTTTGCGTTTGGCATGTTGGATACAACTTCCTCAACAGTGAGCAGTGGGTAGTGTTCCTGTTTGATCGCTTTGTTTATATTAAAAAAATGTATTTAACTTGTAGTCTTCTGTCGAATGTATTTTGCGTTATATGTCGGACCACAGTAAGACTAGCGGTCGACATTGGCTAATGAGGATCCTAATAAATCACATCAAATCTATACATATCCGGATCGTGTTAGGTTTGTCCACAGTGACCATACTACTAACCCAGTCTGTCAGTTTTGTCTGCTTAGTGATTCCCTTCCATGTGTCCGTTCTGTTTAGTTCCTCAATGATCTTGTCTTTGAGAGGAACTGGAACCTTTCTCGGGTGTGTTCAACTGGTGGGTCTAACTGTATATGACGTGGTCCTGGTATGCACCCTAGACCAGAAAACAGATCCTCAAAGTCTTTCAGTATGTCAATGTCTTTGACATCATGTGTTCTTTTCACCATGCTTAGTTTTTGACATTGCTGGAGCATCTCTTTCCATAATCTGTAACTCAACTTTGTGTGTCTGTACACACCGATTCCTGGCACAACAGCGACATCTGCTGGCTAGAATATGTAAGCAGTTTTCAGTTGGACCGCTTCAACTTTTCTCTGTCCAAGCGAGTTGAAGATATTACTTTGCACACAGCACCCGTGTCAAGCTTGTATGTTACATCTTAGTTGTTTATTCTCAGTCCATTTATTTTTTTCACTGTCCATATCTACTGACAACCTGGTTCGAATCTTGGCTGTATCACAACCGGACGTAATTGGGAGTCCCAGGTTGGCGCACAATTGGCCCAGCGCCGTCCGGGTTTGGCCGATGTAGGCCATCATTGCAAAAAATAATTAGTTCTTAACTGTCTTGCCTAGTTAAAAAAAAAAAGGTTAAATATTTTTTTTTTTATCTATCTGCAGCGACAGCTTCAATGTGTTTTAATTTTCCAGTCAACTCAACTTCAACTGTGCCTAGCAACATACTGTCACTCTCCTCACTCTGCTCAACTGTGTGCATTATCCTCGTTTGGCTCTGCGATTCTTCTTTTGGCAGGATTTACATACTTGACCATAGGCTGGGCATTTTCTGTGCTCATGCTTGTGTAGCGTGGTTTGTTCTGCGTTGTGTACTTTTAATTAGGACGCTGCCACAACATTTTTGTCTTCAGACAAAAATGTCCTTGTAGACACAAGCTAGATGTTGGTTGTAACAGAGCCATCTTCTATTTTTCGCGGTTTATTCTGACACCATGTTATTACAATATTAATGAGCCGGACAACAAAGATCTGTCTAGAACTCTCCAGTTTACTGAAGTACAGTCTGCATACACATTAGTCATGTTACTCATTTTCAGCTACATGTATAGTACATCACAGGCACAAAGGTCTCTGATCGTTTGCTGGTGAACAGTAGTTGACAGTGTCGGCTAGAAAAGTACTGTATCTCCAAAGTTATAAAAAATCTTTAGTATTTCTGCCCCTGGCTGCTTACCACAGGGTCATTGCTATCCTGGTTCCTTTGGACGTCACTACCCCGCATTGAATATGAATTGTAAAATGGTTATAGTAGGGACAAACATATTTATAGCCCCTTCTGTTTGTGTTAGGGACGTCCCAATGAATCCGGATAACACTGACACTTGCCACAGAGGCTTGTAGCCAATGAAAACAACTTCGGGAGTTTAAATGTCCGTTGAGCAAACCAACGCTAAAATGGGGGAGAGAGGCTTGGGCTGTATTTGAAAATGTGTAAATTATGCAAAAAGTTTTTTTTGCAGTTTATATGATATTACCATACATTCCTGATATCAATACAACATTTGATATACACTAAACCTTTACTATGCATTTCAGGAGAAGAACGTTTTACTTAACCCCCCCCACCATTATCATGTTGGTATCTTCCCATGTCAAAGTTGACGTGCTTTACTGTCATGTCTTTGTTGCTTCAATGCTAGCAGGTCCAGCGCGAAAGTGATTGAGCACAATCGTTTTTAAGAAAGAAAAAACAAATTCAACCATTTCTGTAATAGGTATGTATGCATTTGATTAATTACATATAATTTGTATTCATTTGACAACGAACCAGCTCATTGCTAGCTAGCAAAGTTAGCAAGTCATTCATCCACGCTAATTAGCGAAATAGCTAGCTTGCTTACACAGTTAGCTAACGTTAACCAGCGAATAGCTATGCTATTGTAACGTTGACTAACCATAATGATTTAATACGCCAAATCCAGTGGGTTAGCCAACATTGATGTTGATTTAAAGTATACTATAGACGAAGTCGGAGTTAGAATGTGTGTAGACTGTTTATTTTGTTGACAAAGCAGCGCTGGTTGTCTGCTAACGTAAGCTAGCTAGCTGCCAAAGCGCCTCTACTTGTCTAGGACAAATATCCTTTGAGTTCTCTCCCCGATACACTGTTGCTAATTCTACAAAGCCAGGCAGTTTACAAAAATGATATGCTATATCCAAATCAGAATATTAATGTCTCATCAACATGAATATTGATCTATCTAACAAAGTAAATCCAAGATGGAAGAAAAGCTGTATGGATCAGTGCCTGTCCCCTCGGAATATCTTCAACAGTGGTGAGTTCTTACCCCGTCAAAAAAAGAAGCCCAGGACATTTTGAACGAACACCCTCCCCCTGAATGGCAAAATGTTATGAATCTGAAATAACAGCATGTTTTTGTTTTGTTTGCATCTGATGGATTGTGCTATCTGAATCACCTAAATGCTTTGAATTGAGTTTACCACAGAACGACCTGTCTTTACTTGTAAGCCTAGATAATTGTGAGAATGAATTATGAGAACGAATTGTGCAATTGATACTATCAAGACAGTTATGATAAAAGTGTGTGTGTGTGTACACACCAGACGATGCTGGGCCAATTTTGCGCCAACACACACAACACACACACACATATATATATATATACACACATCACAGACTGACTTTCCAGTCCAGTTCAGCCTCATCTAGGAAACTTTCAACATGCAGGTGGTATAGGCAATAACAGGTTGCTTCTATGCTGTAGAAGCTGTGTCTACTGTAAGCTACCTCGTGAATATGGTGGAGGTAGGCCTACCTTTTACCTTTTCTGGACCTTCTGGTACTTTCGAGGAGTCTGGGATTCTGAATGTCCTCGAGGGCATGGTGTATTTGTTTTACAGGACTCACAAATATATTTACAATATTAATACTGGGGCTCTCACTGCAATATATTTTGCCTGTAGAATTAATACTGGGGGTCCTTTTCTTTTGTCTTCCTTGTACAGGATTCAGTCAGCTCAACAGCTTCAGGCTCTGCAGGGCCAGTATCCGGGCATCAACCATCACCACAGTCCTCACCCTCACTACACAGAGGAACCAAGAGAGGAGAGAGTCATGGCACATGCACATATGGCTGTCAATGATGAGCTCATGGCTCAGCAAGAACCTGCCAACTTAGCGAAAGGTACCCTGCTTCTTCATTCCCACAGAGCTGTATTCAATAACAATAAGGACATGATCCTCAATGTATTGCTTGCCAAATGGATTAGAAGTTGATTAATTTGTGGGAGAAGTGTTCTTTTTCATGCATTTCCCCACAGATTAAAAACAAATGTAAAACAAGTGTAACTCTGTTGTTGTTTGTGTGGAACTGCTGTATGTTTGTTTGTGTAACTCTGTGTTGTTGTTTTTGTCGCACTGCTTTGCTTTATCGTGGCCAGGTCGCAGTTGTAAATGAGAACTTGTTCTCAACTGGCCTACCAGATTAAATAAAGGTGAAGGGAAAAAAATGCCTCATCAAAAAATTGTTGGGAAGGTTAACAGCAAGGTGATTGGGAGTTCTCTCTACCTCTTGCAGCTCCAGCGAAAAAGCGAGGGAGAACGGCACAACCAAAGGAACCCAAGCCACCCAAAATGCCCAAGCCACCCAAGGAGCCCAAGGCCAAACCGGGCCCCAAGCCCAAGAAAGGCAAGGAGGGTCAAGAGGCTGACGGCACGCAGGAGAAGATGGACGAGACCGTCCAGAAGGTCAGGAAGAAACGAGACCGATTCAAGGGCATGACGGAGGATGAGGTCATGAGCAGAACTCTGACTGACATCCTTGACTACAACTTGGACTATGTCATTGTGAGTTATACCTTTTTGTCACTTTATGCCAGACATTATTATTAATGAAATGAGACTGAAAATTGAGCTACCTTGATTTGTCCAATAAGAAATACTAATTTGTTTCCAGCTGCAAAATATTTTCTGTTGCGAGCCCTAACGCAGTGTTTCCCAACACTGGTCCTCCAGTACCCCCCAACAATACACAGTTTTATTGTAACCCTGGACAAGCACACCTGATTCAACTTGTCAACTAATCATCAAGCCCTCAACGAGTTGAATGAGGTGTGTTTGTCAAGGGCTACAATTAAACTGTGCACTGTTGTGGGTACTGTAGAACCAGTGTTGGGAAACACTGCCCTAATGAACAAAACCCAGTAGCATGATGTGAATCTCTCTCTCTGTTCTAGATTGGAATCAACCCAGGTCTGGTGGCAGCCTATGTTGGACGATGGTTCCCTGGCCCTGGAAACCATTTCTGTAAGTTGCTTTAGTAGATATTTAGTCTTGATTTGGTGTGTGAACAGCTATCAGGAACTCTTATTTTGAAAATATCTTCCTATTTTTAGTCTGCGCTTTCATTACCTCGACACCGTTTATAAATCAACCGAAATTGCAAAACTTTAAATTCAAGGCATCTTTAACTGCACTGTTTTCCTATGCTTAGGGAGCAGAGCATTACACAGTTGACCTCAATTTCAGAATAATAATGGTACGACAAATGGAATGAAAACTTGTCCTCATCAGGGAAGTGCCTGTTCTTGTCTGGATTCACTGATGAGCAGCTCAACCACATGAGCGACACCAGCCTGCCAGCGAAATATAAGATCGGTTTCACCAACATGGTGGCAAGGACAACGCCTGGAAGCAAAGACCTTTCAACGTAAGCTTAGGAAGAATATAATCAAATCCTTAAGTCAGTCAGCAATGTGCTGAGAAATGACGAGTGAGACAATACAGAGTAAATGTCAAGCAGTGGCCACACAGCAAGCTGTATTCACATATAGATGGAATACAATGTTTGACTCGCATCTTATGTTAATTCACAGTAAAGAGCTACGTGAGGGTGCCTTAATTCTTGTCGAAAAGCTGAAGAAGTACAAGCCTCTCATTGCTGTTTTCAATGGAAAATGTAAGTAGCCACAAAAACCCTGCTAGAGAGGAGAAAATGCCAGTTGCAAGACCTTTCCATTGAACTTCCATATTAAGCGTTGAAATTGTTTATTTTCAGGTATCTATGAAATGTTCTGCAGAGAGATGTTTGGAAAAAAGCCCAAGAAACTTGACTTTGGTCTGCAGCCACACAAGATACCTGACTGTGAAGTGGTAAGGGCTCTACTTCCTGGTAGTCTGATGTGGTGCTCGGTTACCTGGTAGTCTGATGTGGTGCTCGGTTACCTGGTAGTCTGATGCATAAGACTTCCTGTTCGTGGTTTATTGGGGGTGTGGCATTCAGTTATTTTTGGCCACCCATCCCATGAAAGTGAATGTCATTCCAGTGCACTGCTTGCTTTGAATTTTATATGATGGTGCATGTTTAGGTTAAAACACTGACAAGTAGAGAGTAATATCTTTATTTTTCTATGGCGCAATCTGATTGGGTTGGCCCAGGCTTGTGCGGGTGATTATTAACCTCCAAGAGTTGATTGACGCACCAGTGCGTCATAGTAACATAAAACAATGGCCATCTCTAAATCAGTTAGTTTAAGGTAGAAATCTTTTCTTTTTCTTTTTGCATTGGATGCGTCTCAATCCACCACATCCACCGATGTGGAACTTCTACATCCGTGGTAAAAGGTGGCAGAGCTAGAGTGGTGTTTGTCAGACCATGAGACGTCACGAAAATCACTTCTCTCCAAAACGTATGTAGCATATTACTACCACTGTGTGTCAGGGGACTAGTCTGAAGTCGGTACAGTCGATGTGACAACTTTTTATTTGTAGCGTCCAAACCATTTGGGTTACTAATGTGACCCAACTGTGGAAAGGGGAGATTCTCACGAACACGATGGTGTTCTCCGTTTTGCTCTATGACCCCCACAAGTGTCACGGGACTCGTCTGAAGGTAACCTGGTACCAGCTTTTTTTTTTTTTTTTTTTTAAATGAATGGAAGTATCAATCAAATCAATTACATTTATTTATAAAGCCCTTTTTACACCAGCAGATGTCAGTGCTTATAAAGAAACCCAGCCTAAAACCCCAAACAGCAAGCAATGCAGATGTAGAAGCACGGTGGCTAGGAAAAACTCCCTAGAAAGGCAGGAACCTAGGAAGAAACCTAGAGAGGAACCGGGCTCTGAGGGGTGGCCAGTCCTCTTCTGGCTGTACCGGGTGGAGATTGAAGGTACCCAAAAAAAGGGGTTAAATATGTTTAACAACAAAAATATTTCCTGAGCTTATATCTCTTAGATATAGGACAAACACTTCAAAACCTTATTCCTTATGATACATTTTGACAGTTTTTTCCCCCACTTTATGAATGTGTTATTCAATTAGTTTCTCTGGCATATAGTAGTTCAAGCCAAAATCTATAATTTATCTTTTTTTTTTTTTTTACTAAAGTGGTCCTAAAATGTAAAATCAAATTGCTAAATGATCCATATTCCACATGTCGGCTTTGACTTTTTAAAGAATGAGCTATGATCATTGGGCATACAGAGGAAGTACAGTACCATTCCCCTTTTTGAAATGACACCGTATAACCCTGCCCTCTCCCCTACAGGCGTTGTATCTGATGCCGTCGTCCAGTGCCCGCTGTGCCCAGTTCCCCCGTGCCCAGGACAAAGTACACTTCTACATCAAGTTGAGGGAATTAAGGGACCAGCTCAAGGGCGTGGCCAGAACAGACGACATTCAGGAGTTGGAGTACACCTTTGACCTGGGATTGGCCAAGGGTAAGAGAACGTACTGCAGAGTGCTCCGAGTATTCAATTACATGAAAGTACATAGTTAACATCAAATGTAAATTATTATTAAAAAGGTACAATTTTGAAATGAAAAGCCATCACAGTTCTGCCCAGTCTTATGCCCTTGTTGTTCATCTGAATGAGCTGTATGAGAACAGTCTTGTTCACCAGATGTATGGTAACAGTTTGTTTGTTCCATAGAAATATCTTAAATTTTATTCTGTGTTTTCTACAGAGGACGCCAAGAGGATGGCGATTAAAGAGGAGGCGTACGACCCGGGCTACGAGGCGGCCTTCGGCGGCGCATATGGCGAGGGCGGGCCTGGGCCTGAGGAGGGCCAGAGCAACGGCAACGGTCACTGTAACTTCTCGTCGGCGGAAAACACAGGTCAGCACAGAGATGCCTGGATGGACCATAGACTTAGGATTAGCAGTAACTAGTTCTATGGTATAGGCTCCCCACAGCAGGGTTCTCCTCAGGATTCTTGATACACACCACTGCTGAGTACGGCTGGGTGGAGGACCGGAGGGGGGGGGCGGGGCAGCGCCCCTCTTAACTCATATCTTTTCATTTTTTAACACCTGTAACTCATTATCTGCAATCTAGAGCAAAAAAAATGGCATGAGATGATAACAAAGTAATGATTCTTTTTTTTTTTTTTAACTCTGTTTATTAAGTTTTACACACACAGATAAGACAAAGCAATATAAATAATATACTCAACTAGAAAAAATACAAATAAAAAAAATAACTTTAAAGATACCATACTTTAGACAAGTTAAACACACCAGGCAGAAGGCTATAAAAGGTTAAAGGGCAATCTATAGTATAGGGACAGAGCAAACACCTCACCATTGTTCCTGTGAACAGTCAAGGGATGGGGTGGAGAAATGCAACCACTCACAGACAGTCAAGGCCACAGACCAACCATCCACTGGACCAAAAATAAAAAGTTTACAATGCTTTAAAATAAAAAATGAATAATAATTTTATGTAGGCGTGAACAGAATTAAAAAATAAAAATAACTGGGAAAAACAAGCTCACACCTTAGTCTCTGCCCGGGCAAGATGAACAAGGCATCCGCCGGTCACAATCAATAAGCACATCAACCTTAATGCCCCCCACCCCCACCCCAGAAAAAAACACAGAGAAATGCTCATCCAACCGCTAAGTCACAGGGGGGGTCAAATACAGACTTATTTTGGTTTTAATAGGAATGCCATCAGAGGATGGACTGTTTAAAGTAAGACCGGAATGGAGCCCAAGCCTCATTAAACAGTTTGGGGTTTCCACGTTAATTGAATTGAATTTTTTCTAGTTTCAGAGAGCACAACACATCTCTCACCCAATATTTATAAGATGGGGGAGCTGCCATCTTCCAGTTCTGTAGTATTAGCCGTCTAGCTAAAAGAGTTGTATAAGCAACAGTGTCCGACTGGATTCTTGACAGGGGGGTACCTATGGGCAGTACTCCAAAAAGGGCTGTAAGGGGAGAGGGATCTATAACAGTGTTATATATATATCAGAGAAACATTTAAATATTAATTCCCAGAAACCTGACAGTTTATGACAGCCCCAGAACATATGCAACAGTGTGGCTGGTTCAATTTTACATCTGACACGGGTAGGATCAAAATCAGAGAATATTCTTCCAAGTCTGGCCCCAGACCAGTGGATACGGTGAACCACCTTGAATCGAATGAGGCTGTGTCTAGTGCTAAAAGAGGACGAATGCACCCTGCGCAGCACAGATTCCCAGGTGTCTTCCCCAAGTTCCTCCCCCAACTCCTTTTCCCCTCGAGTCTTTAAAGGCACCAAAGAAGGGTTCTGTAAGTCATGAATGATTGCATATACATCTGAAATTGCGCCCCTAGGAAGCTTGTTCAGCTCCAGGATGCTCTCTATAGGTGTATTCACAGGCCTATGGGGAAATTCAGGTGTGTTAGCTCTGACAAAGTTCCTAGTCTGGAGATAGCGGAAAAAGTGGGATTGGGGGAGGTTGAACCTTTCCTGTAGCTGAGCAAAAGAGGCAAATGTATCATCAAAGAATAATTGGGCTAGTGAGGAGAGGCCTAGTGAGTGCCAGATGCCAAAAGCCCCATCATTCAAAGATGGAGGAAATAAAATGTTCTGATTGATTGGGCCTGATAGAGAAAAGCCTCGGAGGCCAAAGGCTAAACGGAACTGATTCCAAATTTTAAGAGACTGCTTTACAATTGGGTTGACACCTTTTGCCTAGGGACACTGGGAGAGACGAGCACAACACAGAAGAAAGTGCAGCAGGTTTACACGATTCAGACTCCACCTGGACCCAGATTGGTCTAGGGCCAGTAGGATCAGTCTGCAGCCAGTACAGAAGGGCTCTGAAATTTGCAGCCCAATAGTATGTCTGAAAATTTGGTAGAGCTAAACCCCCCAATGACTTAGGCTTCTGTAAATGTTTTCTACCAATCCGTGGTACCTTGCCATCCCAAATAAAATGCATGAATGTTTGATCCAGTGAAATAAAAAAAGATTTTGGAATAAAAATGGGTAAACATTGAAATAAATATAGAAATTTGGGCAACACACTCATTTTAATGACATTAATCCTTCCGATAAGAGAAAGAGGTTGCGCCTTCCAAAAAGTAAAAGATTGTTTCAAACTGTCTGCTAGAGCAACCAAGTTTTCCTGAAACAGATTTGAATATTTCCTTGTCACTTTAACTCCCAAGTAGGTGAATTGATCCCGGACAATCCTAAACTGAGAACTTGTAAAAGAGCACTTTAACCTGTCTAGGATCAGCGTGGCGCTAGCGGCACCCCCCCCCCCCCCCCCACTGAAAAACCAGTGCCGCGAAATTCAAAAAATATATATTTTTTAAATATTTAACTTTCACACATTAAAGTCCAATACAGCTAATGAAAGACACAGATCTTGTGAATCCAGTCAACATGTCCGATTTTTAAAATGTTTTACAGGGAAGACACAATATGTAAAGATGTACATCTATTACCTAAAAATACATTAGCATAATCCACCATCTTTTATTTGTCCACCAACACCAGTAGCCATCACCAATTCGGCTAAACTAAGATATTTATAGCCCCTAACCAACAAAAAAACTCTCTGACGCTCCAAGGTGGCTTAGCAGTTCAGACGTCTTTTCCGTATTGTCTTGTCGTGTCCTGTATATATATATATATTTACACCTTTTCTTCACATATCTTTTATTTATTTTATTATCCAAGAACTCAACTACAAAAGCTTTCCTGCAAAAGCTTTCCTGCAACCCGCTTCACCAATTACAATAAGTATTATTTATCTCAATCTGAAAATCCATCGTGGAAGATAGCCAGGGGCTAATTCAGAAGCTAGCCTGATAGCTAACCAGAAGCTACTCCGATAGCTAGCCAGAAGCTAATCTGTAGCTGCCCCGAAATTAGCCGGTTTGCTAGCTAGCGTTGGTGTTTCAGCTGCCCACGTTTTGCGGTCATCAGCTATTCCTTTAGCTCGATAATCTACCGGCACTTTTGTGCAACGCGACTCGGACCGGAGCATTCCGGGACTTTTTCTCTCTCAGTTTCCCCGGATTCCAACCGCAGGCTCTGGACACTTGCACCTTGATTTCGCAGCTAGCTAGCTGCATACCGTGTGACTATTGGCTTACGTCGACCCCGGAGCAAACTCAAATCATGCTGGAGCTAGCCAGCTGAGGAGTTCCATCACCATCCGGACCCGTTTCTTTTGTTGCTGCTGCAGATTCGGAACCCCACCGGGCCTTCACGACTGACTGCCGACGTTATCTGCCCGAGGGATTTATCCAACCGGCAAATCCGTCCCGACGTTACCTGAACGCTCACCTGAGGCCCGCTAATCGTTAGCTGTCCTATCGGCTGCTATCTGAACAAAACCCCACTACACGGAACCTACCGACGGAAACGCACGAGGTATCTACAAACAGACCTCCATCCTATGCTGCTACCGATAGCCATATACCCGGCCAGCTGTCTGGATCGCCACGACCCCAACCAACCTCTACTCACTGGACCCTTACTGATCACTCGATTAAGCATGCCTCTCCTTAATGTAAATATGCCTTGTCCATTGCTGTTCTGGTTAGTGTTTATTGGCTTATTTCACTGTAGAGATTCTAGCCCTGCTCTCTATACCATATCCAACCTATCAGTTCCACCACCCACATATGCGATGACATCACCTGGTTTCAATGATGTTTCTAGAGACAAGATCTCTCTCATCATCACTCAATACCTAGGTTTACCTCCACTGTATTCACATCCTACCATACCTTTGTCTGTACATTATTCCTTTAAACTATTTTATCGCCCCCAGAAACTTCCTTTTACTCTCTGCTCTAGTAGCTCTAGGCGACCAATTCTCATAGCTTTTAGCCGTACCATTATCCTACTTCTCCTCTGTTCCTCTGGTGATGTAGAGGTGAATCCAGGCCCTGCAGTACCTGGCTCCACTCCTATTCCCCAGGCGCTCTCTTTTGATGACTTCTGTAACCGTAATAGCCTTGGCTTCATGCATGTTAACATTAGAAGCCTCCTCCCTAAGTTTGTTTTGTTCACTGCTTTAGCACACTCTACCAACCCGGATGTTTTAGCCGTGTCTGAATCCTGGCTTAGAAAGACCACCAAAAATTCAGACATTTTTATCCCCAATTACAATATTTTCAGACAAGATAGAACGGCCAAAGGGGGCGGTGTTGCAATCTACTGCAAAGACTGCCTGCAGAGTTCTGTTATACTATCCAGGTCTGTTCCCAAACAATTTGAACTTCTACTTTTAAAAATCCACCTCTCTAAAAACAAGTCTCTCACCGTTGCCGCCTGCTATAGACCACCCTCTGCCCCCAGCTGTGCTCTGGACACTATATGTGAACTGATTGCCCCCCATCTATCTTCAGAGCTCGTGCTGCTAGGCGACCTAAATTTGAACATGCTCAACACCCCAGCCACCCTACAATCTAAGCTTGATGCCCTCAATCTCACACAAATTATCAATGAACCTACCAGGTACCACCCCAATTCCGTAAACACGGGTACCCTCATAGATATCATCCTAACAAACTTGCCCTCCAAATACACCTCTGCTGTTTTCAACCAAGATCTCAGCGATCACTGCCTCATTGCCTGCATCCGTAATGGGTCAGCGGTCAAACGACCTCCACTCATCACTGTCAAACGCTCCCTGAAACACTTCAGCGAGCAGGCCTTCCTAATCGACCTGGCCGGGATATCCTGGAAGGATATTGATCTCATCCCGTCAGTAGAGGATGCCTGGTCATTTTTTAAAAATGCCTTCCTCACCATCTTGAATAAGCATGCCCCATTCAAGAAATTTAGAACCAGGAACAGATATAGCCCTTGGTTCTCTCCTGACCTGACTGCCCTTAACCATCAGAAAAACATCCTATGGCGTTCTGCATTAGCATCGAACAGCCCCCGTGATATGCAACTTTTCAGGGAAGCCAGAAACCAATATACACAGGCAGTTAGAACAGCCAAGGCTAGCTTTTTCAAGCAGAAATTTGCTTCCTGCTACACAAATTCAAAAAAGTTCTGGGACACCGTAAAGTCCATGGAGAATAAGAACACCTCCTCCCAGCTTCCAACCGCTCTGAAGATAGGAAACACTGTCACCACCGACAAATCCACTATAATTGAGAATTTCAATAAGCATTTTTCTACGGCTGGCCATGCTTTCCACCTGGCTACCCCTACCCCGGACAACAGCACTGCCCTCCCCTCTGCTACTCGCCCAAGCCTTCCCCATTTCTCTTTCTCCCAAATTCAGTCAGCTGATGTTCTTAATGAGCTGCAAAATCTGGACCCTTACAAATCCGCCGGGCTAGATAATCTGGACCCTTTCTTTCTAAAACTATCTGCTGAAATTGTTGCCACCCCTATTACTAGCCTCTTCAACCTCTCTTTCGTGTCGTCTGAGATCCCCAAAGATTGGAAAGCAGCTGCGGTTATCCCCCTCTTCAAAGGGGGGGACACCCTTGACCCTAACTGCTACAGACCTATATCTATCCTACCCTGCCTTTCTAAGGTCTTCGAAAGCCAAGTCAACAAACAGATTACCGACCATTTCGAATCACACCACACCTTCTCCGCTATGCAATCTGGTTTCAGAGCTGGTCATGGGTGCACCTCAGCCACGCTCAAGGTCATAAACGATATCGTAACCGCCATCGATAGGAAACAATACTGTGCAGCCGTATTCATTGACCTGGCCAAGGCTTTTGACTCTGTCAATCACCACATCCTCATTGGCAGACTCGACAGCCTTGGTTTCTCTAATGATTGCCTCGCCTGGTTCACCAACTACTTCTCTGATAGAGTTCAGTGTGTCAAATCGGAGGGTCTGTTGTCCGGGCCTCTGGCAGTCTCTATGGGGGTGCCACAGGGTTCAATTCTTGGACCGACTCTCTTCTCTGTTTACATCAATGATGTCGCTCTTGCTGCTGGTGATTCTCTGATCCACCTCTACGCAGACGACACTATTCTGTATACTTCTGGCCCTTCTTTTGACACTGTGTTAACAACCCTCCAGGCGAGCTTCAATGCCATACAACTCTCCTTCCGTGGCCTCCAACTGCTCTTAAATACAAGTAAAACCAAATGCATGCTCTTCAACCGATCGCTGCCTGCTCCTGCCCGCCTGTCCAACATCACTACTTTGGACGGCTCTGACTTAGAATATGTGGACAACTACAAATACCTAGGTGTCTGGTTAGACTGTAAACTCTCCTTCCAGACCCACATCAAACATCTCCAATCCAAAGTCAAATCTAGAATTGGCTTCCTATTCCGCAACAAAGCATCCTTTACTCATGCTGCCAAACATACCCTTGTAAAACTGACCATCCTACCAATCCTCGACTTCGGTGATGTCATTTACAAAATAGCCTCCAAAACCCTACTCAATAAATTGGATGCAGTCTATCACAGTGCCATCCGTTTTGTCACCAAAGCCCCATATACTACCCACCACTGCGACCTGTACACTCTCGTTGGCTGGCCCTCGCTTCATACTCGTCGCCAAACCCACTGGTTCCAGGTCATCTACAAGACCCTGCTAGGTAAAGTCCCCCCTTATCTCAGCTCGCTGGTCACCATAGCAGCACCTACCTGTAGCACGCGCTCCAGCAGGTATATCTCTCTAGTCACCCCCAAAACCAATTCTTCCTTTGGACGCCTCTCCTTCCAGTTCTCTGCTGCCAATGACTGGAACGAACTACAAAAATCTCTGAAACTGGAAACACCTATCTCCCTCACTAGCTTTAAGCACCAGCTGTCAGAGCAGCTCATAGATTACTGCACCTGTACATAACCCATCTACAATTTAGCCCAAACAACTACCTCTTTACCTACTGTATTTATTTATTAATTTATTTTGCTCCTTTGCACCCCATTATTTCTGTCTCTACTTTGCACTTTCTTCCAATGCAAACCAACCATTCCAGTGTTTTTTTAGTTTTTATTTTACTTGCTCTGTTGTACTCACTTCGCCTCCATGGCCTTTTTATATTTTATTTATTTATACATATATCTGTTTGCCTTCACCTCCCTTATCTCACCTCACTTGCTCACATTGTATATAGACTTATTTTTTTTTCACTGTATTATTGACTATATGTTTGTTTTTACTCCATGTGTAACTATGTGTTGTTGTATGTGTCGAACTGCTTTGCTTTATCTTGGCCAGGTCGCAATTGTAAATGAGAACGTGTTCTCAATTTGCCTACCTGGTTAAATAAAGGTTAAATAAAAATAAAATAAAAATTAGATGACAGTCTGATAACATATTTATGGTATGGGATAGGTTTTGTTAGAAAAAAGTGCATATTTCAGGTAGATGGCATAGGTTACAATTGCACCCACCGTCACAAATGGAATAGAAAAACTACTTAGAGCAACGTGTTTACCTACTTACTAATCATCAAACATTTCGTAAAAATACACAGCATACACAGATCCTGTGAATACAGACAATATTTCAGATTTTCTAAGTGTCTTACAGCGAAAACACAATAAATCGTTATATTAGCATAGCACATACCACATAGCAGCCCAGCATTGATTCTAGCCAAAGTGAGCGATAACGTCAACATCGCCAAAAGATATTAATTTTTTCACTAACCTTCTCAGAATTCTTCAGATGACACTCCTGTAACATCATATTACACAATGCATATAGAGTTTGATCGAAAACGTTTATATTTAGCCACCAAAATCATGGTTAGACAATGTGAAATGTAACTCAGCTGGTCATAATATGTCCTTGCGCCACTTAGACAGTGATCTACTCTTATACATAAATACTCATAAACGTGACTAAAAAATATAGGGTGGACAGGGATTGATAGACAATTTAATTCTTAATACAATTTCGGAATTACATTTTTTAATTTATCCTTACTTTTCAATACAGTTTGCGCCAAGCGAAGCTACGTCAAAAAAACATGGCGTCCTAAGCCACTAAAATGTTTCGACAGAAACACGATTTATCATAATAAAAATGTCCTACCTTGAGCTGTTCTTCCATCAGTATCTTGGGCAAAGGATCCTTTCTTGGGAGAAATCGTCTTTTGGTGGAAAGCTGTCCTCTTGCCATGTCGAAATGCCAACTGCGTTCGGGATGAACTGAAAAGCGTGCCCAACTATTCACATCGTTTCAAAAAGAAATGTCCCAAAATCGCACTAAACGGATATAAATTGCTATAAAACGCTTTAAATTAACTACCTTATGATGTTTTTAACTCCTATAACGAGTGAAAAGATGACCGGAGAAATATAACAGGCTAAACTAACGCTTGGAACAGGTGCGCGCCGGTGTCCTCTAGGCGCATGACGCAGCTCCAAAAGAATGACTAGCCTCAGGGTTTTTTCATTTGTAGGGCCTGTGAACGCGCAATCGACCCCATTGGAATCGTCATCACGTAAAGGCATCCAGGGGAAGACGTAAGAAGTGTCCGTATAGTCATAGCAAAATCAGTGCCCTTTTAACTGACTTCAGAACAGTGGCCAACATTTCTGAAATCTGAATCCATGTCAGGGAAATTGCTGTAGAATGGGCTCTGTTCCACTTAGAGACAAAATTTCAACTCCTATAGAAACTATAGACTGTTTTCTATCCAATAATAATAATAATATGCATATTGTACGATCAAGGATTTTGTGGGAAGCCGTTTCAAAAATTACCAAATTAGCATAAATAGTCTAAACAGCGCCCCCATCCCCAACAGGTTAAAGCAGCCTTGTTTACAGGAAAAAGCTCACTCTTGCCTAGATTCAGCTTGTACCCTGAGATTGATCCAAACCTTTTAAGAACAGATAAGGCGCGTGGCAATGAGGTATCAGGGTTAGAGATAAACAAAAGGAGGTCATCCGCATATAGCGAGACTTTCTGCTCTGTGCCCGTCCGGATTATTCCTTGAATGGCATCATTAGAGCGTAGTGCAATGGTGAGGTTCGATTGCCAAAGCAAACAACAAGTGGGAGAGTGGACAGCCCTGTCTGGATCTGCGGTGCAAGGGAAAATAGTCAGAGGACAAGTTGTTAGTCCGTACCGAAGCCATGGGGGAAAAATAAAGAATCTTTATCCACGCAATGAATTTGGGGCCAAAGCCAAATCTATAAAGAGTAGCTGTTAGGTAATCCCACTCAACGCGGTCAAACGCTTTTTCTGCATTAAGTGAGACCACCACCTCTGGGTCCTCCGACGCAGGGGAGTACAGTATATTCATAAGGCGCCTAATATTGAAAAACAAATGCCTATTTCTCACAAAGCCAGTCTGGTCAGAGTGTATTACTTGATGCAGCGAGCCTTCCATACGGATGGCTAAAAGCTTGGCTAGGATTTTGTAATCACAGTTTAAAAGCGAGATTGGGCGATAGGATCCACATTCCAGGGGGTCTTTGTTTTTCTTTAATAGTAATGAAATTGAAGCCTGATAAAGACTAGGCGGGAGCTTTGAGGTATTAAGGCACTCTGCAAATAGTCGAGACAAGAATGGGAAAAGCAGACCAGAAAACGTCCTGTAAAATTCGTTTGGAAAACCATCCGGACCCGGTGATTTACCACTTTTCATTGCGGACACTGCTGTTGCAATCTCCTCAGGTGTAAATTCTTCTTCTAGACAGTGTTGATAAAAGGTGAGGTGCACAGGTGAGCGAGTCGGTCAAGGATCGACTCAGACGAGGAGTTAAAGTTTAACAATCAGCAGTTTATTCAGAGTAAATATATTTGGTACTGCGCATGCGGGGCTCCGTCTTAGAACTCCGAGTGAGCTAAAAGAAGAGAGCCCCTAAAACAGGTTGATTACAGATTATATACAGTACAGAAAGTAGGTTGATTCTTTGAAGTCCTGGTCCTCTGGTTGGCTCTGGTCCGGGCGTAGTCCATGCTTATTGGTCCACCATTGTTGTTGAAGAATGTCCCTTGCTTAATGTCTGTTTTGAATTTCCCAACTGCCGTGGGTGCACAATGTTGATAAGCTTAGGATCCCTAGAAGCTCTATTAGGTATTAATGCGGTGTGTGTGGTTCTCTGTGTTTGAGTGTGAATGTGCGTGGGTGGTGTGTGTGTGTGTGTCTTCCAGCCATCAGCAGATATGTCATCACAAGATGAAGTCCCTTAGACCTCTGCGGTTGACCCAGTTCCTGTTTTCTTGGCTGTATGTGGAAACATTAGTATGGCATGCCAGAAGCAGGTTGTGCAACATACTGCAAACACACCTGCAATATAAGTTCATTTGCTTTGCCCTTTGTTACTAAAGGCCAATGCATAGATACAAAGGCCCATCTTGGCTTCAAGCATATATGAGCATAAAAGTTTTTCTTACAAATCCCTCTCTTCACGTCTTCCTAGACGTGACTAACTGTCTGGAAAGAAACTTTTCAGAGAAAAGTTTTGATTATTCCCTCTCTTCACGTCTCTTCAGAGACGTGACCAATCAGTCAACAGCACAGTCCATACTTATGAACTCTGCTTCCGTCCCTAGGTCGTCATAAACATCCTCTGGGCCCAATAATGGGAACATCTGCGCCGTGCTATGGGGGTCAATGGCTTTGGTAATGAGCCTATTTATTAAGGATCGTATGCATGGTATGCAGCAGCAACCACACAGAACAAGAACTGCTGCAAAGACGGAGATAGAAACTAGGATTGAGGAAATCAAGGTTTTATATTTGCCAAACACATTCATCCAAGAATCCCACATAGAGGAGTCGATGCCGGAGTGGGACTTCATTTTACCATTCAAAGTCCTCAGTCCCTCTAGTGCTACTGTCAGACTACCATCAGAGGCCGTATTGTTAGGAATGAACGTGCAACAGTGTTCCCCAAACATGGAGCAAACACCTCCCTTTTCTGCCAACAGCATGTCTACAGCGATACGATTCTGGAAAGCCATAAGGCTGGTAGCTGATAGTTGACCATGGACTGCCTCAAACCCTTGCTGAGTCCAGTTGCCTAAACGTTGTACATTAAAATGGATATAATTTATCCGATCAACATTTTTATTAACGGTGCACCACCAGCATATGGACGATTCAAGTCCTGCATTGACTTGATTCACTAACTTATACTTATCCGGCACCCCTCTGGGTACCCCAATAGCATCAATGTAGGTCGGGTTCTCATCAGTGGGGTGCACCTCTCGCTTGGGTCGGCTCAACTTCGCCTCTTCCACTTGGGACATGAGTTCAGACACACTCATGGGATGGACTGTAATGGGAAGGAGCAAAGACACTAGGGCACATAAACCAGATGAGTCAGGAGGGAATCGTGACAACAGCCTATTACCTCCACACCACCACCACACATCAGCTCTAGACACTGGTTTAAAATTTGCCGTAAGCATGTGAGTGTACCAGCACCAACTATCAGGGAGCTTACCCAACCTTGCCCCTCCACCTATCATGTTTATGCATGTAAAATTAGCTCTTGCCACACTGGAGGAAAATATCGGTTTATTGACCACCGTGGTGACTACCGGATAAACAGTGTCCCACTGTGAACATTTCTCAGGTGGGTTGTCTTTGTTCATAAGGGGCAATAGACAGTCTCCGCTAATAGCGGCTGGGACTATGCGGAGCAATGGCCTAGCTCCCATGCAAACTACACAGCTTTGCAGGGTCATGTTAGCTGCTTGTTCGGTCAATAGTAGCCAATTGTTATTGAAACCTGAGATTCCGGTGGCAGTAAGAATGGTATCATCAGGGGTGGTAGGAGTGGTGACCATATTAATAGGACCCCAATCGCCCTTTCCCTTAGATGTTAAAACAGTAAACCGGTCAGTAATAGCAGAGGGCTGAGCCTGCTGTGTAATGCAGATTTTTACTGGCCAGTAGAGTAGATCCTTACTAGATTCTACATGTGGTGCTAGTATAAAATCCTGACAACCCGTCCCAGTACCTGGTCGGATAATTAGTGATAAACCCCAATTACGCAATTTAGTCCTAGTCAGTGACAATCTTTTCCGCCAGATAAGAACTGCTTGTCCTGATGAATAACTGGACCAGTCAGGACCAGTCTCAGCGACCAGGCTCTTCCATGACCACTCCTGAAACCCCCCTTTTGTCATTTACCAGTTAAATCTGGTGTATTCCAGAGCATGCCCTCCCTGGCCATTCCTAGCTTTTCCCAATAACCCCCAAGACAGTGTAATGGTGGTGGTTACATTAGCGGGTACACATAAGGTGGTGCTTCTAACCTGGTTTGTGGTGCAATTTTGGTTAATAGGTTCAATGTGTCTTTTGCGTACTATGTGCCTGGGCATACTAGCGTTAGAGGTAGAGTTGGCGCCATCAGATATCTTGACCACATTTTTAGCCATGTGTTCAAAAGCCCAAAGCATTATTTCCACTATGCAACCTGAGGTTATCATAAACAGTACAAACATTGGAAGAGAACATCCTAATCTACTCCATGGCGTTCTCTGTTGTCTAGACCATGGGTGGCCCTCCCTGGCACCTGAGGAGTGGAGTCGCCTCCACATTCTTCAGTTGTCAGGGCGTACCGAATTTGTAGCCGAATTAGATGCGATCAAGTCGCTTCTGACTTCAGTCAGTGTTCTGTCAGGTGCTGGTGCTGGTGTACAGTGAGTCAGGTGGTGCCAAGGTGCGCCCGATTTACCTTTGACCTGGACTGAGTGTGAAGTAACTTCCTTCACTTCGTTCGGTCCAGTCCACCTGGGATCTGCCCACTTTCTTTTGTGGACCTTGATCCTTACCCAGCCTCCAACCTTTACCCTTGGTTGTCCCTGGTCATCCGTCAGCTCCCCCTCTGCGACACGGTGTATCTGTATGGAGAGAGCTGCAGATAATTCGGTCAGTTTTTTTACATAGTCAGACATTCCTATCTGGTGGACATCAAGAGGGGGCATATGACCTCCCTCTCTTGGCGGCCCAGGCATCACTCGGCCTGTCATTATTTCATGGGGTGAAAGATGTGTCCCTGCACCTGGTGAGGACCTCATGGCCATCAGTGCCAGGGGCAGGGCTTCCACCCACGTCAATTTTGTCCCTGCACAAACCTTAGCTATCTTAGCTTTCAAAGTTTGGTTACAGCGTTCCACAAGTTCCTGCGATTGCGGCTTATACACCGAACCGAATTTGTGTGTAATACCAAACCTCTCCTCAACCTGTCTCAGGTGTTGATTGGAGAAGTGGGACCCATTGTCGGATCTGATTTGTCGCGGGACCCCATACCTAGGTATGAGTTCCGTTTGTAGCCACTTAATGACAGACTTCGCATCCTCTTTGGCTGTTGGGATTGCTTCTACCCATTTGGAGAACCTGTCTACCATTACTAGCAAATACCTCTTTCCCCCTTTCACTTGCTCTGCTCCCATATCTGTGTAATCTATGCTGATGTCTTGAAAACAGGCATTGGGCACCGGGTAATGACCCATTGGTGTTTGGTATGGTTTCTTCGGGTTGTAATTTCCACAGATAGTGCAACTGTCGCAAAACAAATCAGTCATTTCCTTCATGTATGGATGCCACCATACATAAGAAATTTTTGTAGGGTCTTCAGTTTTCCCTCATGTGTCAGGCCGTGCGCTTCTCTGATGAGTTCTGGGCAGAGATTAGCTGGTGCTACTAATCTTCCATCATGGGAACGCCAGAGGTCATCCATCCCTTTTGTGGCTCCCCTCTGTCCCCAAACTGAGTGTTCATATGATCCTGCTGAGAGCTGTAGTTCTTTGATGTGAAAAAGATCCCGATATCTGAAAGTCATTGTTCCCCAGTGGTTCTTCCTGTGTCCTGGGGTTCGGAGTGAGCCGTGACAGCAGTCTTGGCTCCTCAGAAAAAATAAATGGGTTGCTTGTTGATCGTCCTCCAGGGGAACCCAAATTCCCAGTGTCCATGGAGTAGAGAACGCCAGGGGGCTCCAGATCCACAACATCGATTGTTCCCTCCATCAGGCGTACTGCCACTTCCCCCTTCACCACACCCCCTCTCACAGTTAATACAGGGGCCTGTACAGTAGCTGGTGGTAAGGCTGAGGGAGGCGAGTAGGGTGGGGGTCTGTATTCTTCTGGCAGGTTTGGATAGAGGCGCTGGTTGGGTGATTGTCCTTTGTCTGGGTTGGCTGGTGGGGTGGTAAGGTCCCCTCCCTCTTTTATGTCAGTGACTACTGCCATTACTTCCGCTTTTTTTGTCATTTGGTATCTTCGGATCTCCTCGATAGCCCAAGTGCCTATTTTCAATTCAGCCTCTGCTCTCTCTCTCTGTTTGGTTCCTTCTTTCCTAAATACATGCTGTCTATTCAGTTCTACTTCACTGTCCCTTGCACTCTGCCTCTCCTCTCTTAACTCTCCTTCCATGGTGTTCAGTTGAACCCTGTTTGGCGCTCCCCCCATCAGATAACCTGTTTGGGGTGCAAGCCCGACCTCGGACCAAAAATGACAACAGCTGCAGAGCGCGAAATTCAAAATCTATTTTTTAAAAATATTTAACTTTTACACATTAACAAGTCCAATACAGCATTTGAAAGATAAACATCTTGTCAATCCAGCCAACATGTCCGATTTTTTAAATGTTTTACAGAGAAAACACCACATATATTTATGTTAGCTCACCACCAAATACAAAAGTGGACAGACACGTATGAATTATGATTATGAAGTATGAATTATGATTGAAGTAGCATGCACAACCAACCGAAATAAACTAAAACCAACCTAAAGAGCCCAGAAAAAACGACCTCAGATGACAGTCATATAACATGTTACACAATAAATCTATGTTTTGTTCATAAAAAGTGCATATTTTAGCTATAAATCTGTTTTACATTGATGCTACCCAAAAATGCTAACACATAGCTAGAGTCTGAATCCAGCCGGGAGTAGCCAGAGAAAATACATACACCAACGTCGGCTACTAATTACACCTCATAAAACATTTCAGAAAAACATATGGTGGATAACTAATGAAAGACAGATATCTTGTGAATACAGACAACATTTCCGATTTTTGAAGTGTTTTACAGCGAAAACACAATATATCGTTATATTAGCTAACATCATAAGCTAGCATAAGGCAGCATTGATTCTAGTCAAGCGCTAGCCTAGCATAGTTAGCAGCGTTAGCATTCAACAGTTCGACATATATATGAAAAAGCATCCCAAATTGGGTCTTATCTTTCTTGGTACTCCATCAGAATGTTGTAACGGGGTCCAATGTCCAGTAGAGTCTTTAGTTGGGTTCCAGAACGAAGGATTCCCCTCTTTGGTTAGCTAGCACGGTAGCATTGCTGCGCCAGAAAGCGTTTCTTCAAAAAATTCTTCCGTCGTTTCACATCTAAAGTCCAGAATAAATTGCAATAATATAATTAAAGTATATTGAAAAAACAACCTTTAGGATGATTTTGTGACATGTAGCAAATAATATCGTAGTCAGGCATCATATTCAAAGTAACCTACCTTGTTCCAGAAGCCGAGATCAAATTATCCTTCGCGCCCGGATTTTTATTTTAACTGCGCATGTCTCACAAGAAGTTCTGTTATTCAGTCCAGGGACGAGATATTCGACCCCTTTCAATTCTCACTTCCGCATTACAGTCTGAGGTACGCCTCTGACGTGTCCCTATGGTCCTAAGTCAAATGGCCTTTTATAGAGAAGGTCTTAAAGAGACACATCGCATTTTGGGAAACTCAATTCGGCTGGGAAAATGGCTGTAAAAATATTTCTGTTCGACTTAGAGAAACAATTCAAACCTTTTTAGAAACTACAGACTGTTATCTATCCAACAGTAGTAAATATATGCATATTGGAAAATAAAAAGTTTCTTAGGAGGCCGTTTGAAAATGTGCACACATTTTCCAGTTTTTTCAATATTCAGCGTGCAGCCATAACAGGTTAACCTCCTTGTGTCCACTTCAATTTTAACCCTTCCCACACTTTCTTACATTCTTTCCACTGTACTTTTCCCCCTGCCCTTTCCTGCATACGCTGGTCTAGATACTCGTTAAATTTCAGTTTAGGAGGTTGCGAAGCTGCCATAGTAATGAAATAATTGTGACTATCTGAATATACTTAGCCCGTCACTGCCTTGAGACAGCGATGTATTCTTGGAGAAACAATTACTCGTACTCTGTCTTAACTCAGAGCTCCTCCGTCATATACTCAGAGTTGAACGAGACATAAGACCCAATTAAAACCTTGTGAAACGCTGTGTACAGTTAAAACCTCACCGGTCACAGCCAGTCTGTTGGTTTGCTAATCAATTAACAATATGCCTCATTCGTATACCACGTGCACTCAGGTAGCAACTCTACAACACATTTAACCAGTCATGAGCTAAGTTATGGTATGTAAATCACCTTGTACTTGTATTACCGAATCTATTGGTCATATCCAAAACACTGATCTAGGTCTGTATCTTCCCTAGTTACTGCACTCTATTACAACATTTGGCACTCTGTCTCTGCTAGGTCTGTATCTTTCCTAGTCACTGCACATTATACACACAATACTTTACTCTGTCTCTGCTAGGTCTGTATCTTTCCTAGTCACTGCACATTATACACACAATACTTTACTCTGTCTCTGCTAGGTCTGTATCTTTCCTAGTCACTGCACAAAAAACATTAGTATCTCTTCTAGGTCTGTATCTTCCCTAGTTACTGCACAAAAAACATTAGTATCTCTTCTAGGTCTGTATCTTCCCTAGTTACTGCACAAAAAACATTAGTATCTCTTCTAGGTCTGTATCTTCCCTAGTTACTGCACAAAAAACATTAGTATCTCTTCTAGGTCTGTATCTTCCCTAGTTACTGCACAAAAAACATTAGTATCTCTTCTAGGTCTGTATCTTCCCTAGTTACACTTAGTTTACAAACAATAAAATTAAGCCTGTTTCATCTCAATTTTACAAACAATGAAATTAAGCCTGTTTCATCTTAATTTTACAAACAATACAAATTAAGCCTGTTTCATCTTAATTGTACATACAAAATTAGCCTGTTGCATCTAACATTGTATTTTACCACATATGTTTACTTCACTGCTTGGTGGAATTTAGTAATAAATTTACACAAAATTCATACTCACACTCGGTATTACTGATCTTAAATTTGGTGTTGGACTATACGACAATGTGCAAAGTTTGTTTTAACAGGGTTTGCTTACCTTTTTAGTGGTCGACCAGAGATCAGTTTACCCGAGTTGAGAAGAATTATAGTCCTCCCCCAAATTGGCTCGTCTGTCTCCTTGAGCCGTCCTTTCACCAATTCGCTCCCGCACTCTCACGTTTTATGGGTCTTTAGTAAACCATCCTCTGCTACCAAAGTTCTGTTGATAAAAGGTGAGGTGCACAGGTGAGCGAGTCGGTCAAGGATCGACTCAGACGAGGAGTTAAAGTTTAACAATCAGCAGTTTATTCAGAGTAAATATATTTGGTACTGCGCATGCGGGGCTCCGTCTTAGAACTCCGAGTGAGCTAAAAGAAGAGAGCCCCTAAAACAGGTTGATTACAGATTATATACAGTACAGAAAGTAGGTTGATTCTTTGAAGTCCTGGTCCTCTGGTTGGCTCTGGTCCGGGCGTAGTCCATGCTTATTGGTCCACCATTGTTGTTGAAGAATGTCCCTTGCTTAATGTCTGTTTTGAATTTCCCAACTGCCGTGGGTGCACAATGTTGATAAGCTTAGGATCCCTAGAAGCTCTATTAGGTATTAATGCGGTGTGTGTGGTTCTCTGTGTTTGAGTGTGAATGTGCGTGGGTGGTGTGTGTGTGTGTGTGTGTGTCTTCCAGCCATCAGCAGATATGTCATCACAAGATGAAGTCCCTTAGACCTCTGCGGTTGACCCAGTTCCTGTTTTCTTGGCTGTATGTGGAAACATTAGTATGGCATGCCAGAAGCAGGTTGTGCAACATACTGCAAACACACCTGCAATATAAGTTCATTTGCTTTGCCCTTTGTTACTAAAGGCCAATGCATAGATACAAAGGCCCATCTTGGCTTCAAGCATATATGAGCATAAAAGTTTTTCTTACAACAGTCATGGGTGTCTGTATCAATTGAATGCATATTCAGGCCATTAAAGAAGGAATCAATCAACAAAGGGTCTTGAGGGGATTCAGAGGTGTATAGCGCAGAGTAAAATTGTTTGAATTGATCATTGATCTCTTTATGTATAACTGTGGTGGCACCAGACGGGGTCCTTATTTGTGGGATTAAACGTGAGGCCTCAGATTTACGGATCTGATGTGCAAGGAGTTTACTGGCCTTGTCGCCTTGTTCATACACTCTGTACCGAGCTCGCAAGAGTAACTGTTCAGCTTGCCTGGTAGAAAGCTCATCAAATTCAGATTGGAGTAGTTGGCGCTCTTTATGCAGATTAGAGGAAGGAACCGTGGCATACTTCTCATCCAATGTGGCTATGGATTCACTCAGGTCCCGAAGTCGCTGAGAGCGAACTCTGTTTTGGTTGGCTGTATAAGAAATTATTTGGCCACGTAGGTATGCTTTGAGAGACTCCCATATGGTAGAGCAGGACATACCTGGTGTTGAATTAGTTTCTAGGAATAAGGTGATTTCAGAAGAAATGAAATTGACAAACTCCTTATCTGAGAGTAAAATGGGGTTAAGACGCCATTGATAACACATAGGAGGTCGCTGAGGAAACTCTAGTTCAAGCACTAATGGTGAATGGTCAGAAATAACAATACTCTTGTAAGTACACTGCCGAAGGTTAGGCAGAAGTTTTTTGTCCAAAAAGAAGTAATCAATCCGGGAGTATGTTTGATGAACATGAGAATAAAAGGAATACTGTCTATCTGTAGGATGTAGGAAACGCCAGGCCTCAAACATGGCATATTTCTGAAGAAAGGCTTGAATAAGTAGGGCAGATTTAGATGGGCCTGTAGTTGTTCGTGAGGACTTGTCAAGAACTGGGGACATTTTGCAGTTAATCCCCCCCTAAAATCAACAAATGGGAATCTAAATTGGGTATAGCAGACAAAAAGGAAGAAATTAAACTTGTGTCATCCCAATTGGGAGCATAAACACTAGCCAAAACAAGAGGGGTAGAAAACAGTTTACCGGTTACTATGACGTATCGTCCCTTAGGATCAGCGATAACCTCAGAAGCTACAAAGGGAGTGGCTTTATCAACCAAAATGGCAGCCCCTCTTGATTTACTATGAAAGTTAGAGTGGAACACTTGACCAACCCAGTCCCTACGCATCCTAAAGTGCTCACCAGTCCTCAAGTGGGTCTCTTGTAGAAATGCAACATTTGCATTCAAACCCTTTAAGTGTGTCAACACCCTCTTACGCTTCACTGGGTTATTAACCCCTTTGGTGTTCCACGAAATGTACTTGATTGCATTGTTTCGGCCCCTCTGGGCATTCCCGTTATACAACCCTGTCATTAGAGCATAGAATGGAAAAGCAATGAGCGCCCAAAAACCCCAGAATAACTTGTCTCAGAGTAATAATGTACGGTGGTAGATGTTTGGAAAAAGTACAGAAAACCCCCCAAAAGACAGAATGACAACATTAGAACTGAACAATTCAACCCCTCCCCCTCCCCCCATCCCAGACAGTACCTCCCCAAACGAGGTACAAGCCTAAATAGAACATGTTCTCTTCGCACAGTATGTCTGTGAGAGTACGGTCTTAAACCTAAACCCACAGTCCCGCTCTTTAAAGTCGTGTTTTGTTAGTGGATCAAACAGCAAAAAGAGATAATCATTTTTTAAATATATATTTTTTAAAGTGAATCCCTTGTGCAGACGAAATTACAAAAGCACCACTTGTAGATGTATATAATTATATTCCCAGTCTTATAACAGGCATTTGAGAGAGAAAATAAAGAAAATAAATAGAATGTATAAAGGCTCTCAGCCGAAAACCTAATTTGAAGTAAGGAAATCGTAGTACGACAATCAAAAATAATAATAATTATTATAATAGTTGTCTAGTTGAATGCTGAGACAGCTTACAACCAAGACCAAAAAACTACGTGTGCGCAACGTTGAACGCTTGCTGGGCATAAATGACGCTCAGAACTTTTAAAATTTAAGTGAAGACCCCAAAAAACGTGTCGCCTCGGGAAGCATTTACTGTTTACTGGGTCAATGCAAACGGATGCAGTAAGCAAATAACCAAGAATATTTTGAGTCACTGAGACACTATGTAAACAAACTGAATAGGTGAGCAAGACAGCCTAGAAAACACAGGAGTATAGTAAAACCGCAATACAATGAAATTAAAATGACTGAATGCTTGTAAGGCAAGCACACTAGATGATCAAAACATTAGATCACATCAAATAAGCCTGAATGGGTACGCCAACTCCCCAACTATACAAAATTAGCATGTTGTAGCTAAACATAATTGTACCACAGGTGGGTTACTTACTATCCACAGTTCGCAAGCAACAGTTGCTGAACTATGAGCAAGTTCAAGACTTCTTGATGTGACGTTGAATGTGAGAGAGAGCCTCATCCGGAGATTCAAATGTGTAGTTTTTACCATCATGAGATAGCCATAAACGGGCCGGGAATCGCAGTCCGTACTTCAAACCTGGATGGTCCCGAAGTAGTCGTTTGGCCTGTCCGAAAGCTGCGCGCTGCCTGGAAACAGTGGGGGGGTAGTCCTGGTAGATGGAGAAGCTCTGTCCTTGAAAGCTCAGAGTGGTATTGCGGGCTCGTCGGAGAATCTCCATCTTCTCATGGAAAAAGTGCACTCGAAGAATTATGTCACGGGGCCTCCCCCATACCGGGGCTTTGGGCGCAGCGACCGGTGGGCACGATCAATCAGGGGCTTTTCATCTAAGGCAAGAACATCCTTCAGCAGCCCAGAAACGAAATCCGTGGCGCGAGGCATTTCCGCTGACTCGGGGACTGATACAAGTCTCAGGTTATTGCGGCGAGAGAATCCCTCTAAATTTACACAGCTCTCATTCACCTTTTTCAAATCCGCAGCTAGGCGTTTCACGTCAGCCTCCAGGGATGTAGTTAAGTCGGAGACATTTGTAGCGAAGGTCTCCAGTGCTGCAATCGTTGTAGTGTGCGACTCCATTGTTGTTTTGAGTGATGCGATTGCTGGCACCGTCTCGTTCCGCAGGATGGTTAGATCTGCTTTTAAAGTATCAGAAACCTCCTTTATTCGGGCCTCAATCGTAGCAACCACCTCCGTTTTCATTTCAACTATCTCAGAGCGTAGTAGTTTGATGGCCTCGAGAATGTTCACTTCAGCGCCGCCAGGCCAAGCCGCCCCCCCCGGGTAAAGTATCAGTCCCCGGGCCGTCAGGCTCAGGGGAGGGCGGTGATGAGAGTGTGTCTTGTAGGCCGGGTTTTCTCAAAGTCATGCTTTTGGCCTTATGTTTCGTCGACATGCTGACATTTGGAAGCAAAGTAGTCTTGGTTTTTACGGGAAGGGATCACCAAAATAATATATGAAAATAAATACGGTTCTGCTGCAAAATTCACAAACTTAAAAAATGCCACGGGAGCAAACGGAAACCACGTCAGTCGCACATGGCGTCCCTCCAATCCCCCCCTTTACAGATACCTTTATGTCATAAAGTAATGATTCTGTTCCATTCTTTGGGGAGAACCCTGCCACAGGACACTCGTCTTTTAAAAATGGCAGTTAACACAAATTACAAAAGTATTTAAGCAACCTCACCTTGAAATGAGTAGATTCCAGGAGGTATTGTGATCCACACACTGGATGTGTATGTACCCTGAATTCCTCCTCCCTGGACACTGTTACCTGTCTGTGTTGGAGAGCTGTAAGTAAGATGGCTGATATTCTAGCCAGCCCTTCAGAAGGCAACGGTGAAGTGCCATATTGTGCATTCCTGTCCAAGCTGTTCAGATGTTTAGGAGTGTCTCGGGGTTGATGTGGAATGCAGGGATAGTATACTATAAAACACAGTCACATTGCTGTTGGCCACAGTAAACAAGACTGAATGATGTTTCGAATCCAACTAGCCAGCCTATAGAATATTTTGAATCTCACTAACTGGGACATAACCTGATATTAATGAGTCATTCATATTAAAGACTAGGGTTTTTCCTACCATTATACACTTTCTGTACCATACCGGGATATACGGTATTACTTTAAGGGATGCTATTTGTGATGATTTTTTGTTTAATTTTACGCACAAAACAATTTAGGCATCATGGATCTTGATCCAGGAAGGGGTTGAATATCTCTGCTGTAACCAAGAAGCTTGATCTTGCCACTTAGCTAGCAAGTTAGCAAAACCAAATGCATAGCTGGAGCCCTGAGATGGTTATAATTAGTTTGACACATCTTAGATAGTTAAGTTGTAGTTGCAAGCAGTGGCGTAGCACGGGGGGGTGAAAATCATGCCTTCAGTAATACCCTGGTATACTGTATATCGTCCAAGTCTATTAAAGAGTACGAGGACTGCTGTGGTCTGTAATGCACCTAGGAAACACATGCCAGAGACTACAGATGAAAAATGAGCTATCCAGCTAAATCTGGTGCAATGACATGTTGTACATGGTCCCTGACAAATAAACACCAGGGTCCAGGGACAACCGTAGTCAGCCAGCCCAATAAACACCTGGGACAACCGTAGTCAGCCAGCCCAATAAACACCAGGGCCCAGGGACAACCGTAGTCAGCCAACCCAATCAGGGCTTAGATGCTCAATTGTGACAACAAATGATGTATACAAAACAAGTAGAAGGCCAAAATGAAAGATTCAAACAAACTCCTCCTCTCACTCTGCAATCACCTGCTAATCACCTGCACCTGTGAACAATCACTAACTTATGTTGCTGTCACTCCATCACCTAGTCCGGATGCTGCTGCCCCCTATGTGTGATTTGTAGTGGACGGGTTTATTTATGGCCTAGGTAACATGGTCCAGTCACCTCAGAGGTTATTTTATTCTAGTTTCAGACGCTGTCGAGAAGGCAGACACTTCCCAACTTCCTGCCGCCGCTGCCACAGAGGGACAACTCCCGGACGGACAGTGGATGATGCAGTCTTTTGCTGATCAGATTCCAGACATTGGTGGCTCTAAAGAGCCCCAGGCATGGGCGGGCAATGTATAAGGAAGGGGATAGGGCTACTGACGAGCCCTATCTGGACGTACAGAGACCTCAACACACACATCCTTAATCCCCTCCTTCAACAAGACGCTGCACCTCAGTTTGAAGACTCAAATTGTAGCCTTTTCATTTTTTGTCAAGTTGTATTAGCCATTTTAGGGATTTACACATTTAACTACTTGATAGATGGAATTTTCTAAATTGATAATTGAGGATTTTTGAATATTTTATCCTGTTTTGTCATATCATGTGTGTTTTGATTGCCATCAAGGCGATCTTAAATACGTGAAATCAGGGACTTGACAATGATTCTTGATTGTCTTTGGAGATAGTCACCTATTTAAACCTTTTGGTTATTTTGTTGTCATACTGTACTTGGCCACAGGACGGAGCAGTAGGTGTAAGCAAAGCGGGACACAGTTCTGATATTACAAATGGCCCTAAATCAGACTTTTACACATGAACAGTTAGTCCCAAATTAACCTGTGGCAAAACAGTATGCTACTGGAAGTCATACATTGTGAAGTTTTGGATTAGCTAGTATTCTAGTTGTATTCCTTCTGTGCCTTTTTTGAGGAGAACAGGTACTGAGTAATATGTGAACAAACTAAACATGGTCAAAAAAAGTGATTCCACAGAGATGTTTCAGCAATTTCTTCACAAGTCTTTTTATAGTGGATTTACAACACTGAAGGTGGGTGCTGTTCTCTTGTTGCTTTATAATCTGTATGTTATGTTTAGTATGTTTCTGAACATTTTTGTTCATTAAAGCTAAAATCCTTAAAACTTTACATACATTTTTGGACTTATAAATGATTTATACCCATTGATTCTTGAAGTATATAATTTTTTAAATAAATGCCTCAGGGGCTTAGTTCAACTGTCGTACCCCACCAGAACCCCAAATATAGGCTTGTTTTACTCCAATGTTTTTAAGCAAACACTGTATAGACTCAACATGGTTCAAACTATAATTGTGATATTATGGATGGTCAGTCCTTGCATCCATAGCTCAGTCTGTGAATTTGAGTGGATTAATTTCTTTAGGCCAATCCCTCAGATTTGTTTACCAAAACAGTCAGGGTGAACACGTTTTAAATGAAGGATTTTTAGATGTAAATGATCCTCATGGAGTTTTTTTTCCAATTTTACTTGAAGTTGTTTTGTTTAACTTTCCAGCCTGAAAAGATTTGGTCGTCTTGGTTTGGTTGGGTTCTGATGGTTTGGCCGATGACCTTCAAGCACGTCAAGAACTTTTCATCCGTCTGCATGCTAAATGAGTAAACCCTAGATCGTGCTTAGTTAGGAAAACGTTTCAAATGTGTTTGCAAAGGATACATTTTGTTTTTGTGTTTCTTATTGGAAAAGCCAATCAGTTTTCTTCCGTTTGGTGCCTATTTGAACACGATCCTGTTCTTAAAATTGTTTCATATTGTACATTACAATATTCTTTGCACAAGTTTTAACTTCTGAGATATTGCTTATGAATCCCTCTGGGTAGATGTATGGATGCACGCTGTGAGAATAACTTGGTAATATTACTTTTTATTTGAAATGCGTAGCTGTTCCAGTATGTCAGAAGTTATAATACTTTAGCAGTACAGTCTACATCAGTAGTCAAAGTCTGTAGGCGTGAAGCTACTACAGCGTCACAAAGGTTTCTACCGTGAGATGGATTAAAGTTGAACTAGTTGTGGCAGCTACAAGCTACCTCACCTTTAATTTCCTCACCTTTAAACTATTTTTAATTTCCTTTTATTCTGGACTGGTTTTATTTTTTTGACCAAATGTGGAAATAAAAAAATTAAAAAAGTGATTTTGCCAATTTGTGTGAATGGAATTGGTCATACATGCAGTTACTGTACGTAAATCCTCGTTGTTAAAGAGACGAGGCTGGGATTCAATCAGAAACCAGGATTCTAGCTTTAAAGGACATTTCCATTTGAGACATCTGCAGCATTTACCTTGAATGCAATCTCCGTGAAAGTGGACAACTACAAATACGTAGGTGTCTGGTTAGACTGTAAAATCTCCTTCCAGACTCATATTAAACATCTCCAATCCAAAATTAAATCTAGAATCGGCTTCCTATTTCACAACAAAGCGTCCTTCACTCATGCTGCCAAACATTCCCTATTAAAACTGACCATCATACAGATCCTTGACTTCGGCGATGTCATCTATAAAATAGCCTCTAACAATCTACTCAACAAATTGGATGTCTATCACAGTGCCATCTGTTTTGTCACCAAAGCCCCATACACTACCCACCACTGCGACCTGTACGCTCTCGTTGGCTGGCCCTCGCTTCATACTCATCGCCAAACCCACTGGCTCCAGGTCATCTATAAGTCTCTGCTAGGTAAAGCCCCGCCTTATCTCAGCTCACAGGTCACCATAGCAGCACCCACCCGTAGCACGTGCTTCAGCAGGTATATTTCACTGGTCACCCCCAAAGCCAATTCCTACTTTGGCCGCCTTTCCTTCCAGTTCTCTCCTGCCAATGACTGGAACGAACTGCAAAAATCACTAAAGCTGGAGACTCTTACCTCCCTTACAGTACCAGCTGTCAGAGCAGCTCACAGATCATTGCACCTGTACATAGCTCATCTGTAAATAGCCCATCCAATCTAACTCATCCCCACACTATTTATTTATTTATCTTGCTCCTTTGCACCCCAGTATCTCTACTTGCACATTCATCTTCTGCACAATTCTACCATTCCAGTGTTTAATTGCTAAATTGTAATTACTTCACCACCATGGCCTATTTATTGCCTTAACTCTCTTATCCTACCTCATTTGCACATGCTGTATAAAGATTTTTCTACTGTATGTTTGTTTATTCCATGTGTAACTAACTCTGTGTTGTTGTATCGCACTGCTTTGCATTATCTTGGCCAGGTCGCAGTTGTAAATGAGAACTTGTTCTCAACTGGCCTACCTGGTTAAATAAAGGTGAAATAAAATGAAACCACCAACTTACCATCCTGAGACAAGGCCGTGTATAGCCCACAAAGAATTCTGCCATGGCACAACCCAAGGGGGGGGGGGGGGGGGCGCCAACCTGGACAGGAAGATCACGTCAGTGACTCCACCCACTCAAGTGACGCACCCCTCCTAGGGACGGCATGGAAGAGGACCAGTAAGCCAGTTACTCAGCCACTGTAATAGGGGAACAAGCTATTATTTAATAACATGGAAGACTGTCACTTTCACAGTGCCTCCACCATCTTCATATGACACGCTCATTACATTGACACGTGTAGGCATTCATTCTGTTTGTTTCAACGCGGAAGTAAACCCGCGTGTTAGCGTTGCATTCTGTTAAGAGTCGCATCGGATTTTGACGACTGTAATCATCCTATTCCTGGTAAGAAAATGATTTTTTTCATGTTTTTTTCATGGTTAGTTTTAGCAGTGGACGATAGTAATAATAAACCTCGATTGGGAAAGGGGAAAGGGCGATACCTAGTCAGTTGCACAACTGACTGCCTTTAACTAAAATTTGTCTTCCACATTTAACACAAACCCCTCTGCCTTGCTCAAGGGCAGAACGGCAGATTTTTTTCAGATTATAGGGCCCAATGCTCTTAACCTCTAGTGTCACCCAGTTGTTAGCACTTGTAATGAGCTGTATAAATTTAAAGATTGGGACTTTAAGTTAGTACTTATGTGCTCAAAATTCTGATCTCTGTATGTTTTGCATGTTCAACAGGCTACAGAAGGACACATTCCTCAGGTTGCTCAGGACTAAATAGACATCATTGTCTCACTGATGATAAGCATACCACCTTTTTTAACCTTAAAGTTCTCAACCTATTTGAAATGTTCAGAGTTTTTGGAAAAACATTAAAAAGACCACTACAAGGACTGTTTGGAGACCTGAGGTGGCCAACCACACAGTCTAAAACGATGACGGTAAAACCTCACGAGGGAGCTGGAATAAAGCATATCCCAGCAGAGAACACCAGCAGAGCAACACCAACAACAGGGCTTAGAGGCAGCATCAAACCAGGTGTAGTGCAGGCCATTGAACTCCAATTCCCTGAAGGTATGGATTCTGAGGCTAGGAAACATTACAAGTGGGAAGTATTGAGGAAACATCCTGAGACTCTGATAGCGGATTACAAAAAAGCACTGGGCAAGAACAGAGTCAAAAACAACTACGTTTTCTACACAGCATTCCTCGCAGCCTGGCGTAGTGCCCTCCATCAAACCTACCCCAACATTAAAGAGAGGGACATCAACGATGCCGTACAGGTCAAAGCGTATGTGGAAGAGAGTCTCTTAAAGGTTATCATTACAGTGAATCTCTATTACACCGGTACTGTCATGGTGCAAGGCTCTCAGACCCAGCTCAACAACTTTCAACAGGACTTTCAGGAACTGAAGGAAAAAGTTGAGCTGAATAAAAGTATTGTCACATACCAAGGAGCATGTTAGAATTGCAAATGCATTGTGTTACATTTGTGGTAAATATGTGTGTTCAGAAAATAAACATTTTAAAAGCATATATTTGTACTTAATTGTCAATAATTGTATGCACTCATACATGCAAAAAAATATGTATTTAAAAAAAGAAAGTGTGTGTGTGTGTATATACACTGCTCAAAAAAATAAAGGGAACACTTAAATAACACAATGTAACTCCAAGTCAATCACACTTCTGTGAAATCAAACTGTCCACTTAGGAAGCAACACTGATTGACAATAAATTTCACATGCTGTTGTGCAAATGGAATAGACAAAAGGTGGAAATTATAGGCAATTAGCAAGACACCCCCCAAAACAGGAGTGATTCTGCAGGTGGTGACCACAGACAACTTCTCAGTTCCTATGCTTCCTGGCTGATGTTTTGGTCACTTTTGAATGCTGGCGGTGCTCTCACTCTAGTGGTAGCATGAGACGGAGTCTACAACCCACACAAGTGGCTCAGGTAGTGCAGTTCATCCAGGATGGCACATCAATGCGAACTGTGGCAAAAAGGTTTGCTGTGTCTGTCAGCGTAGTGTCCAGAGCATGCAGGTGCTACCAGGAGACAGGCCAGTACATCAGGAGACATGGAGGAGGCCGTAGGAGGGCAACAACCCAGCAGCAGGACCGGTACCTCCGCCTTAGTGCAAGGAGGTGCACTGCCAGAGCCCTGCAAAATGACCTCCAGCAGGCCACAAATGTGCATGTGTCTGCTCAAACGGTCAGAAACAGACTCCATGAGGGTGGTATGAGGGCCCGACGTCCACAGGTGGGGGTTGCGCTTACAGCCCAACACCGTGCAGGACGTTTGGCATTTGCCAGAGAACACCAAGATTGGCAAATTCGTCACTGGTGCCCTGTGCTCTTCACAGATGAAAGCAGGTTCACACTGAGCACATGAGCACATGTGACAGACGTGACAGAGTCTGGAGACGCCGTGGAGAACGTTCTGCTGCCTGCAACATCCTCCAGCATGACCGGGTTGGCGATGGGTCAGTCATGGTGTGGGGTGGCATTTCTTTGTGGGGCCGCACAGCCCTCCATGTGCTCGCCAGAGGTAGCCTGACTGCCATTAGGTACCGAGATGAGATCCTCAGACCCCTTGTGAGACCATATGCTGACACATGCACATTTGTGGCCTGCTGGAGGTCATTTTGCAGGGCGCTGGCAGTGCACCTCCTTGCACTAAGGCGGAGGTAGCGGTCCTGCTGCTGGGTTGTTGCCCTCCTACGGCCTCCTCCACGTCTCCTGATGTACTGGCCTGTCTCCTGGTAGCGCCTGCATGCTCTGGACACTACGCTGACAGACACAGCAAACCTTTTTGCCACAGTTCGCATTGATGTGCCATTCTGGATGAACTGCACTACCTGAGCCACTTGTGTGGGTTGTAGACTCCGTCTCATGCTACCACTAGAGTGAGAGCACCGCCAGCATTCAAAAGTGACCAAAACATCAGCCAGGAAGCATAGGAACTGAGAAGTGGTCTGTGGTCCCCACCTGCATAATCACTCCTGTTTTGGGGGGTGTCTTGCTAATTGCCTATAATTTCCACCTTTTGTCTATTCCATTTGCACAACAGCATGTGAAATTTATTGTCAATCAGTGTTGCTTCCTAAGTGGACAGTTTGATTTCACAGAAGTGTGATTGACTTGGAGTTACATTGTGTTGTTTAAGTGTTCCCTTTATTTTTTTGAGCAGTGTATATATATATATATAAAATACAGCTACTAACTAGTCCTGTAGGTTGTCTGAGTTGGGGCGATGCTGTGTGTCAGTACTCATGTTGCTGTAGCAGCCACACTGGTCATCCAGACTGTAGGCCTGGTACTTATCAGACCAGTCCAGCTCTAGTCTGCTTGGCATCTCTGTTACACCTGATACACACACACACACACACACACACAGTGAGAGACAGTAGGTGCAGAAAGCCAGTGTGAGGGTCTGCACTCAGTCTACAATGAATAGTGGTCGGTGCGAGGGTACTCTCCCTCAAACCATGAAAAGGATAAACCAAGGGGGCCTTGATGCAAAGTAATAACATGTGATGAATAAAAAAGGAGAATACGTTTGGGCTTCAATGCCTAAACATCAGTGCTGTTTATCACCTGTTAGCACTTTTGTTTCTCGGTCTCGGTCTTTTGTTTCTCGGTTTTTCCTTTGCATGCCTTGCAGGTGAGTAGCTACATACTCCAGACAGTAGGGAGATAAGACAAAATAACTGACATTGTACCCATATCAGGGTCTTTTTTCATTAGTGCACACAGCAGCAAAAAGTCAGCAAACTATTTGCACTGGAAAACGAAAACGGCGTTTCTGATTGGACAACCTCAGGTAGTAATAGGTAATGTTTTAGGGACTCCTGAGAACCAGCAAACCAGGCTGTTGTCTTGTGAAACAGTGGATGTAAAGAATTTAACTAGCTAAAGCTTTTACTGCAAATTGAATGTACAATTTTGTAAGCTTGTCTTGATATCCGCTATGCAATGCAGCGGAAGTAACGTAACTAGCTAACTATTTTCTTGATTACTGTGTAGTGGAGGATAAACATACCTGTATGCCTATGGATGTGTAGCTAGTTATGCAGCCGATCTGTGTATGGACCATAAAACGTTTGGTATAAATGTTAGTTCAGAACCTAGCTATAAACCTCAGCTATCAGCCGGTTGTATCGACTTCAAAACAGTCTGAATGACATTAATGAAGCCTATGGATTGAGTAGAATATAATATAACTGTATTGTGCCAAGGATGCAAGTCATATATACATGTAGTTATTACCATGCATGAGATCCCCACATTGTACATTGAATATATTCACTGATCATGTACTCTTCCTTGGCAAATAAAGGTTCGGTTCAGGTATAAATGTCTGAGACATTCTTTTTCAGTCATATCCAATACCAGGAGGATCAAACGGCAGTCTTTGAATGATGCTGTGTCTGCATGTATGTATTACAATTATACACTTCAACAGTGTTTACCAATCCTGGTCTTGGGACATCAATGGTTGGTTACACATTGTAACTATACAATAGACTAGAAACATGATTTAACTAGTTAAAGGCTGATTTGTAATTCATACAGAAACAGAAATAAATAAAAAAAACAGTACACTACACGTCCTATGCATCATGTAAATAGGTTAATCTCAATATCTAATTTCCTTCACCTGCACTGATCTGAGGACAGGATACATGTAGTATTACATCAAATGAGACTTCAACCAGTAGAGAATGTGAAACGCTGTATTGAAAGAAGTTCATTATACAAGTGTTATAAATACATAAATTATAAATAATACAAGTACAATCTCTACTTCAATGCACAGCTGGTGTGCATTATTAAAACAGAGGAAGAGAGAGGTGGGGAGAGAGGTGTGAGAGTCTAAAAGACAAAAGGGAAGAAGGTAAGAACAGAGGAGCAGGGAAGACAGCATATGATTAATGAATTACAGCGCTACTTAATATACTCTCAGTTCATCAAAATTACATAAGTGTCTCTAGATGTGTCTCCTAACCAGCCTTGGGCCCCCAGTTGGCCAGGTTATCTTAACAGTGTGTGAGGTGGAGATGACAGGACTGGGGATTGGCATCTTGTCTCACATCAAAACATATCTGCAGACGAGACACAGATAGCATGATTAAGCCTCGTTTTTATTTATTCTAATCATCAGTAGGTAACATTCAAAACTGACCTTGGATCATAAACTCTGGGATTACTATATAACAAATCAAACGCTGTTAGTCACATGCGCCGAATACAATAGGTGTAGGTAGACCTTACAGTGAAATGCTTACTTACGAGCCCCTAACCAACAATGCAGTTAAAAAAAATACAGATAAGAATAAGAAATAAAAGTAACAAGTAATTAAAGAGCAGCAGTAAAATAACAATAACGCGACTATATACAGGGGGGTGCCGGTACAGAGTCAATGTGCGGGGGCACCGGTTAGTTGAGGTAATATGTACATGTAAGTAGAGTTAATTAAAGTGACTATGCATAGATAACAGAGAGTAGCTGTGGTGTAAAAGAGGGGGGCAATGCAAATAGTCTGGGTAGCCATTTGATTAGATGTCCAGGAGTCTTATGGCTTGGGGGTAGAATCTGTTTAGAAGCCTCTTGGACCTAGACCGCTTGCCATGCGGTAGCACAGATAACAGTCCATGACTAGGGTGGCTTGAGTCTGACTATTTTTTGGGTCTTCCTCTGACACCACCTGGTGTAGAGGTCCTGGATGGCAGGAAACCTGGCCCCAGTGGTGTACTGGGCCGTTCGCACTAGAGGTCAGCCAATTTCAAGTTTTTATAACAATCTCTGCATTTTTGGACGGCGATTATGGCCCATTACATTGCATTCCACAAGGAAACTGAGTGGCAGGCTGACCACCTGTTACGTGAGTGCAGCAAGGCAAGTTGCTAGCTAGCATTAAACTTAGCTTATAAAAACAATCAATCTTCACATAATCACTAGTTAACTACAGAGTTGATGATATTACTAGGTGAACTAGCTTGTCCTGCGTTGCATATAATCAATGCGGTGCCTGTTAATTTATCATCGAATCACAGCCTACTTGCCAAACGGGGGATTTAACAAAGGCTCATTCGCGAAAAAAGCACAATCGTTGCACGAATGTACCTAACCATAAACATATTTTGCCTTTCTTAAAATCAATACACAGAAGTATATATTTTTTTAAACCTGGATATTTAGTTAAAAGAAATTCATGTTAGCGGGCAATATTAACTAGGGAAATTGTGTCACTTCTCTTGCGTTCAGTGCACGCAGAGTCAGGGTATATGCAACAGTTTGAGCCGCCTGGCTCGTTGCAAACTATAACATAACAAATCATGATAACATTGGATTGATAGATGCATGTGCACACACATGCATGTGTAGCATGTGACAACAGGATCATATCAAGGATAGCATCACAAATGAATACATAAATACCACTTGAAGCTTGACGATGACGTAATCATTTAAGTCAGCTGTGTAGCGCTAAGGCAAAAACAAAAATGTGCGCCCCATTGAAACCCCAGGACCAGGAACCATTGCTCTTCATCTGCAGACAGGCTTTCACAGCTCTCTGTATCCGAGGACAGAAAACATCACAAGAAACAGACTTCATTATACTAAAATTAGACCGCATTGAATATTATGGAGTGGAACTACACAACAGTACCTGCCCTACCCAGAATAGCCTACTCTCTACCTTCTTTGACAGTTGGAGCAGATATCCTTTCACCTTCTTCCATGACTGTTAGCTAGCTACCTACAAATGCATTGAGTTTTTTTTTTTTTTTTTACAATGACAATTACGTCAAGATAGCTAGCTAATATGAAGTTAGGTAACTGGTGATATTTAATTCAGTTAGCTAGCTAGCTATACAGTATGTAAAGTTGGCTAGATAGCTAACTAGCTACGTTAGCAGCTCATTTGAGTTAACTTACACTGTAACGTTAACTAGTTGGCTAATAATACATGAACTGTGTTAGAATACTGATACTAACCGTACTATTTGTGAAGTAAATTGACTGTAGTATGCGTATTGGTCATAGTATGGATATAGTTACTATGCCAAAAGTTCCCGCATGTCGTACTTCTTTCACCAAAATACAAAGTACACAAGCAGTGGGCACCATTTATTAATCTATGACGTTTAACAGCGGTTGGCATCCAATTTGTTGCATTACCGCCACCTACCAGACTGGAGTACAACTCCCTTATACTTTACTTGAAATAGACACATTTACTAAATAAATACCCTACCGTCTAATACTGTGTGTATAACACAGCTACTCACTGGTTCTGAGTGATACTGTGTGTCAGTACTCATGTTGTTTGCACTTGGACCCCCCTTCTTACACACTGCTACCACATTGTGGACACCATTTCTGTGCTTTTTGGGCCCATAATGCAGTTCTTCAGAAAATGGCAGAAAATATGCAGGCCAAGTCCGACGATAGCAGATACAAATTCATTGCTTTAACTAACTATGACAAATGGTAAGAAGATGTTGGGCAATGTAATAAAGTAATTACTTTTAAAATTAGTTACACTATGTTGGCTGACAATGTGTTAGCTAAGCGAACCACATAGCATATCAATACAGAACTATGTACCGGTATGTTAGCTAGTTAAGTTACCTACATCGAACTTGCCAGTATTAACTATTTGCTATCTAACGCTTCGAACACGCCGACTGCGTCATTGCATCACTGCTGCGTAACATTTTGCGCATCTAGGCAACTATACTGATGCAGATGGTTGCATGCGGTTGGACACATGGAGGAGAGAATCATTTTCGCAGTATCCTCAAAACCGTGTCTTTTTGACACAACTGCTGACAGCTATAGGGACATAAACACAAAAAAATGCTGCTTGGAGACAAGTGTCCACGATAGTAGGATTGCCAGGTCAGTTTAGTAGTGAGCTTGTGCTAGATTTGGCTAGTTAGCGTTAGCTAGCTAGCTAACCTAGCTTGCTAACCTAGCCAATGAGGTGTGTGTGTGAAAGAAATAGTCAAATAAATCATGCTAGTTACAACCCCTGATAACTTTACCAAATAATCATGTTTGAAGAGTGAGTGTATGCTAGATAAATAGTAATAGAAATGGTAGATACTACTGTACCCCTGATAATTTGGTCAGATAACCGTGTGTGTGTGTCTTTTATTTTTTTAAATTTTATTTCACCTTTATTTAACCAGGTAGGCAAATTGAGAACACGTTCTCATTTACAATTGCGACCTGGCCAAGATAAAGCAAAGCACTTCGACACATACAACAACACATAGTTACACATGGAGTAAAAAAGCATACAGTCAATAATACAGTGAAAAATAAGTCTATATACAATGTGAGCAAGTGATGTGAGTTAAGGGAGGTGAAGGCAAACAAAATATATATATAAATAAATAAAAATATAAAAAGGCCATGGTGGCGAAGTAAATACAATATAGCAAGTAAAAAATTAAAAAATAAAAACACTGGAATGGTTGGTTTGCAGTGGAAGAAAGTGTAAAGTAGAGATAGAAATAATGGGGTGCAAAGGAGCAAAATAAATAAATAAATACAGTAGGTAAAGAGGTAGTTGTTTGGGCTAAATTATAGATGGGCTATGTACAGGTGCAGTAATATATGAGCTGCTCTGACAGCTGGTGCTTAAAGCTAGTGAGGGAGATAAGTGTTTCCAGTTTCAGAGATTTTTGTAGTTCGTTCCAGTCATTGGCAGCAGAGAACTGGAAGGAGAGGCGGCCAAAGGAAGAATTGGTTTTGGGGGTGACCAGAGAGATATACCTGCTGGAGCGCGTGCTACAGGTAGGTGCTGCTATGGTGACCAGCGAGCTGAGATAAGGGGGGACTTTACCTAGCAGGGTCTTGTAGATGACCTGGAGCCAGTCGGTTTGGCGACGAGTATGAAGCGAGGGCCAGCCAACGAGAGTGTACAGGTCGCAGTGGTGGGTAGTATATGGGGCTTTGGTGACAAAACGGATGGCACTGTGATAGACTGCATCCATGTCTATGTGTACAGTAGGTGACATGTCCATGATAGCTATCTAATAACTATAGTTATGCTAGGTAATGGTTTGGCTTATCATGTTCATGTCTATTTAGAAGAAGACTGTAGGGGGAAGCGGATAGGACTCAGGGACAGGTATCAGAGAGAGAGAAGGGCAGAGAAAGAGAAGAGGTCTGGGTCAGCAGCTTCAGGCCAGCAGCCTTGGCGCTTCTGCCACATTCTGTCTTTTCTGGATCCATTTATTGTGCCTAGGGCAATGAGTGGCAATTTTACAGCCAGACCCTCTACTACGTCATCCACAAGTGTTGTCCCCACCGGTGTATCAAGACCCTCTACAACATCTACATCATCCACGATTATGACCACCACCGGTGCAGCCATGGAAGATTATGAAATGGAGGAAGCACCTCTGGATCTAGGACCACCTGAGATTATTATGAACCTCACGGAAGTGACCACTGAGGACCTCGTTGAACAGCATGTGGCCCGTGGAGAGAAACGAAGAGGAACAACGTCACACCAGGCGTCATCGGAGGTACCAGCCCCCAGATCCACTCAACTAATTTCAGCAGAGGCTCCTCCAAGCCGTCGAGAGGGATGCAGCCCAACCTGATGCTCACAGGAAGGAGGATGAAGAGACCCTCTTTGCCATGAGCCTGGTGCCAACACTGAAGAGGCTGCCTCTTTAAAGAAAAGCAGCAGTCAAGGTTAAAATGTATCAGCTGCTTTTCGATGACAAGTTCAAGGGTACGTTTTTTCTCTCTCCACATCACAGGTAGTGTCATTAAGTGTTGCGACAGTGAAGTAAAGTAGGTCATTTTTACAGTATACTCATGTAGGTTAATTGGTATTTCAGATCAAAGTATAAATATGAGGAACATGTATTGCTGTCTAAATATTTGCCTGTCATATTCATCTTTTGATCTGAAATACAAATTCCATGAGTAAACAGCAAGTATTACCAACTTTACCACACTGTTCCTATATTTATGCTACTAACTAAACTAAATACTGCTTGTATAGTGAACATAAATCTCACCTTTTATGGTGTCATATTATGTTAAGCTTGTATGTGTTGTTTTTCTCTTCCCTTTCAGAAATGGAGTCAATTTACAGGAAGGACAGGAAGAGGAGAGGAAGGACAGGAAGAGGAGAGCAAGGACAGGAAGAGGAGAGGAAGGACAGGAAGAGGAGTTGTCTGGTTGCTGTTTTGACCTCCCTCATTGTACCTTTCTTTTCACACACATCAGTTCTGTTTAAATTCAGTCAATTCATAAAGTCATTTGTTTATAAAGTCTTAGGATACCATTCATTATTAGTGTTACATAGATTTTTGAATTGAAACACACACCGGAGAATTCACAGATGCTCTTGTTGGTCTCTTACGAGACTAAAGGTGAATATATTTCTTTCATTTAAAACCACTTGAAAACCAGAGTGTTGAAACTGTTTGTGAAGTTATGTTCCATCGACTGGTCCATGATGTCCAAGGGCCATTTGTTTGTTTAGCTGTGTTATGGTTACACTTTTTTTTTTTTTTTTTTACAGACACACACACACACACCTCTTCTCCACTCCTCTCTGTCCCTCAGATCTCCAGTGCCCTGCCCTCTCTTTATGGCCATGTCTGAAGTTCCCCTACTTTGTCTAGGCTTTATGAGTTGTCCCTGTATCGGTCTGCAGTTGTGCCAAAAATACATGCTCTTGTTGTTCTCTTACAGATTACAGGCTACACATTCATTTTATTTATTTTTTACACGCACATACACACCTCTTTTAATAGTTCTATTTTTCCCCCAACATTTTTACAACACACATACCTGTCATGTTCTTTCCTGTACTTGAATACTAATTAAATAATGTTTTCATAGTTAGTTGTTTCAGTTGTTTATTAATATCTCATTTAGACTTAATCTGCTTATTTCTTGATGAAAGTAAAAACACATTCTCTTCCTAATTTGTTTTTTTCCCACCTGTATTTTGTCAGGCCAGTGAACATGGTGGTAAACTGTACTATTTGTATGGACCCTAGGTTACCCTTTCCCTTTGTTATCATACTAACTGTATGTCGTATAACCTTAATACGTGCTCCTGCTCAACCTGATGTACCATGCCAGGTGTGTATAATACTGACGTTAATGGGAGAGGGAAGGGGTTGGAAAAATGCAACTTTATGGACAACGGTGGATGGTTCTTAAAATAACCTTTGTGGTAGGGGGCTCTTAAAAGTGCAGTTTCACTCCACGACATACTGCCATGGGACTTCACCTGCTGGCGATGAGAAGTAGGTGGTCAGCTTCTCCCTCACCTGGAGTGCCTGTCTGGGGGCGTTGGCACCTGCCCTGGTGACATCAGGTAGGTGACCATTTGGCGTGCCCATCTCCATCCGGAGCGGCTCCTGGAATGACCTCCGCGGGTAGTTATAGAGAACACATGTGGCTTTCACGCAGGCATCGACATTTGAGGGGCTGAGACCAAGCACTCTCCAATACATTCTCCACCGGGCTGCCAGAATCCCAAAGGTGCATTCAACAACTAACCTTGCCCTGGATAGTCGTTTGTTAAATATCCTTACAGGCTTTGGCAATGGCAGCTGGCGTCCAGCGTAGGGCCTCACGAGGTTGGGTCGTAAAGGGAAGGCCTCGTTGCCGACGAAGATGTGGGGAACAGGTCCCAGGTCTTCAGCTCCAGGGAGTGATGCAGGTGGTGGAATCTCCAGGGTGCCATCCTGAAGTGCCTGGCCGAAGGCAGAGTCCCGGAGGGTCCTGCCATCACTTCCCTTGCCGTAAGCACCAACAACACGGAAACAGTAGATGGCATCTACTACAGCCAAGAGTATAACTGAATATGTACCCTTGTAGTTGTAGAATTGCGAACCCGAGCACGGTGGAGCCTGGATTACTACATGTTTCCCGCCAATGGAGCCAAGACAGTTGGGGAAATTCCACCTCCCCAGGAACTCGGCAGCGATGGCCCTCCAGTCTTCCTCCTTGGGGACAGGCATGTATTCACCAACCAGACAGTCCCAAATGGCTTGTGCCACAGAGAGGACAATGCCTGCCACCGTGGACTGTCCAACTCGGAAGCTGAATCCAATGGTCCTGTAGGATTCCCCTGTCGCCAAGAATCTAAAATATAATTCAAAATAATTATCAATATTGTGTGTAAATTGAATTCCACCCACATATTATATCTACTCATATATCTACCTCATTACAGTATATTATGCTCTACTAATTATATTGTAATACTCATCAACCATCATTAACAATGCCTTGAAACACTACAATTCAGTCTATGACTATATCAATAAACTAGCCCAGGCCAACTCTACTCTTAGAAAAAACTTATAAGGGTTCTCCAGCTGTCCCCATAGGAGATCCCTTTTTGGTTCCAGGTAGTACCCCTTTTGGTTCCATGTAGAACCTTATTGGGTTCCATGTATAACATTTTCCCCAAAGGGTTATACCTGGAACCAAAAATGGTTATCCTATGGAGAAAGCAGAAGGACACTTTTTCTCTAAGAGTATGTGAGTCCAATAAGAATGTAATGAATGACTGTAACCGTGTTGAACAACAATGGGTCCTGGAGAAGACTAGCCTACCTTCATCAGGGCAGAAGGCACCTCAACTTTATTTTCATTTGGTAACATTGCATAATTAAAAAAGGATTATAAACCAATTTTGGGAAAAGTTATAGTCCTAATGAACATTCTGTAAAAGTACATCTGATATCAAATAGGGACTATTAACTAGAGAGCCCTTTAGCTAGCTAGGTTGCACATAAAAATAATGTATCAATCGATGATGGTATCAAAGGCTTTAAAAATGTACTAGAATGTAGCTTACCGGAGACAAATCGCCAGGCGTTCAACTGGGCTGATGAACTCCCGGTAGTTGGTATCCATCTGGCTGGGCCACTCAAGGACATTCAGTCTTGTCCTGAAGCCACTCCTGCGTTGTCTTGGCTGTGTGTTTAGGGTCGTTGTCCTGTTGGAAGGTGAACCTTCACCCCAGTCTAAGTTCCTGAGAACTCTGGAGTAGGTTTTCATCAAGGATCTCTCTGTACTTTGCTCCATTAATCTTTGCCTCGATCCTGACTAGTCTCCCAGTACCTGCCGCTGAAAAACCGTAGGGATGGTGCCAGGTTTCCTCCAGACGTGACACTTGGCATTCAGGCCAAAGAGTTCAATCTTGGTTTCATCAGACCAGAGAATCTTGTTTCTGATGGTCTCACAGTCCTTTAGGTGCCATTTGGCAAATTCCAAGTGGGCTGTCATGTGCCTTTTACTGAGGAGTGGCTTCCGTTTGGCCACTCTACCATAAAGGTCTGATTGGTGGAGTGCTGCAGAGATGGTTGTCCTTCTGGAAGGTTCTCCCATCTCCACAGAGGAACTCTAGAACTCTGTCAGAGTGACCATCGTGTTCTTGGTCACCTCCCTGACCAAGGCCCTTCTCCCCCGATTGTTCAGTTTTGCCGGGCGGCCAGCTCTAGGAAGAGTCTTGGTGGTTCCAAACTTCTTCCATTTAAGAATGATGGAGGCCACTGTGTTCTTGGGGACCTTCAATGCTGCATAATTTTTTTGGTACCCTTCCCCAGATCTGTGCCTCGAAACAATCCTGTCTCGGAGCTCTACAGACAATTGCTTCGACCTCATGGCTTGTTTTTTGCTGTGACATGCACTGTCAACTGTGGGACCTTATATAGACAGGTGTGTGCCCTTCCAAATCATGTCCAATTAATTGAATTTACCACAGGTGGACTCCAATCAAGTTGTAGAAACATCTCAAGGATGATCAATGGAAACAGGATGCACCCTAGCTCAATTTCGAGTCTCATACCAAAGGGTCTGAATACTTATGTAAATAAGTTATTTGTTTAGTTTCTTGAAATTTGCAAACATCTTTAAGAACCTGTTTTCGCCTTGTCATTATAGGGTATTGTGTGTGGATTTCTGAGGATCTTTTTTTATTTAATCAATTTTAGAATAAGGCTGTAATTTATATAAATGTGGAAAAAGTCAAGGGGTCTGAATACTTTATTATTATTATTTTTTTTAAATTTCACCTTTATTTAACCAGGTAGGCCAGTTGAGAACAAGTTCTCATTTACAACTGCGACCTGGCCAAGATAAAGCATAGCAGTGCGACAAAAACAACAGAGTTACACATGGAATAAACAAACGTACAGTTAAATAACACAATAGAAAAATCTATATACAGTGTGTGCAAATGGAGTAAGGAGGTAAGGCAATAAATAGGCCATAGTAGCAAAGTAATTACAATTTAGCAAATTAACACTGAAGTGATAGATGAGCAGATTATGTGCAAGTAGAAATACTGGTGTGCAAAAGAGCAAAAAAAGTAAATAAAAACATTATGGGATGAGGTAGGTTGTTGGGTGGGCTATTAACAGATGGGCTGTGTACAGCTGCAGCGATCAGTAAGCTGCTCAGATAGCTGATGCTTAAAGTTAGTGAGGGAGATATAAGTCTCCAACTTCAGCGATTTCTGCAATTCGTTCCAGTCACTGGCAGCCAAGAACGGGAAGGAATGGCGGCCAAAGTGGGTGTTGGCTTTATAGATGACCAGTGAGATATACCTGCTGGAGCGCGTGCTACGGGTGGGTGTTGTTATGGTGACCAGTGAGCTGAGATAAGGCAGAGTTTTACCGAGCATAGACTTATAGATGACCTGGACCCAGTGGGTCTGGCGATGAATATGTAGCGAGGGCCAGCCGACGAGAGCATACAGGTCGCAGTGGTGGGTAGTATATGGGGCTTTGGTGACAAAACGGATGGCACTGTGATAGACTGCATCCAGTTTGCTGAGTAGAGTGTTGGAGGCTATTTTGTAAATGACATTGCCGAAGTCGAGGATCGGTAGAATAGTCAGTTTTACGAGGGAATGTTTGGCAGCATGAGTGAAGGAGGCTTTGTTGCAAAATAGGAAGCCGATTCTAGATTTAACTTAGGATTGGAGATGCTTCATATGAGTCTGGAAGGAGAGTTTACAGTCTAACCAGACACCTAGGTATTTGTTTGTCCACATATTCTAGGTCAGAGCCGTCCAGAGTAGTGATGCTAGTTGGGCGGGCGGGTGCGGGCAGCGAGCGGTTGAAGAGCATGCACTTAGTTTTACTAGCATTTAAAAGCAGTTGGAGGCCACGAAAGAGTGTTGTATGGCATTGAAGCTTTTTTGGAGGTTTGTTAACACAGTGTCCAAAGAAGGAAGAAGGGCCAGATGTATACAGAATGGTGTCATCTGGGTAGAGGTGGATCAAGGAATCACCCACAGCAAGAGCGACATCATTGATATATACAGAGAAAAGAGTCGGCCCGAGAATTGAACCCTGTGGCACTCCCATAGAGACTGCCAGAGGTCCGGACAACAGGCCCTAACCACACTGCTAACCTTATATCTAACCACACTGCTAACCTTATATCTAACCACACTGCTAACCTTATATCTAACCCTAACCACACTGCTAACCTTATATATAACCCTAACCACACTGCTAACCTTATATCTAACCACACTGCTAACCTGATATCTAACCCTAACCACACTGCTATCCTTATATCTAACCCTAACCACACTGCTAACCTTATATCTAACCCTAACCACACTGCTAACCTTATATCTAACCCTAACCACACTGCTAACCTTATATCTAACCACACTGCTAACCTTATATCTAACCCTAACCACACTGCTAACCCTAACCTTAAAATAATAATTTTAAAAACAGATTTGACTTTTCATGCATTTTCTTTACAATATAGCTAATTTTGACTGTGGCAACTAGTATACACCGATGTTTCTGTTGTTCACATTATTTTATTTTATTAGGCAAGTCAGTTAAGAACAAATTCTTATTTTCAATGATGGCCTAACAACAGTGGGTTAACTGCCTGTTCAGGGGCAGAATGACAGATGTGTACCTTGTCAGCTTCGGGATTTGATCTTGCAACCTTTCTGTTACTAGTACAATGCTCTAACCACTAGGCTACGCTGCCGCCCCACATGTGCATCCACCATCTCACTGGCTAGAATGGTCCCACCTGATCTTGCTTTAAAAAAAAAAATGTATACACCTCCCCACGACAGCACTACCACTACACAAGTCCCCGGCACCTAAAGATATATTTCACTGGAGATTCAATAGAGATATTTATTGGTGTATTTATTCATCCTGCTGTCTCTACCTCTCTGGTAGGTTGAAGTACAGACACACAGTACATTAATATATACAGGACTGTGTGGTGGTAACCCTGTAGTCATCCTGCTGTCTCTACCTCTCTGGTAGGTTGAAGTACAGACACACAGTACATTAATATATACAGGACTGTGTGGTGGTAACCCTGTAGTCATCCTGCTGTCTCTACCTCTCTGGTGGGTTGTAGTACAGACACAGTACATTAATATATACAGGACTGTGTGGTGGTAACCATGTAGTCATCCTGCTGTCTCTACCTCTCTGGTGGGTTGTAGTACAGACACAGTACATTAATATATACAGGACTGTGTGGTGGTAACCCTGTAGTCATCCTGCTGTCTCTACCTCTCTGGTAGGTTGTAGTACAGACACAGTACATTAATATATACAGGACTGTGTGGTGGTAACCCTGTAGTTATCCTGCTGCCTCTACCTCTCTGGTGAAAACACACATACTCATTCCTTCAGTGTGTTTATGTTGTCTCATCTCTCTGCAGAACTTCCATCTGATCACCTCACTGTGATGCGGCCAGGAGAGTGGTGTGGACTACAGAGTCATGGGTACTACCCCGTCTATCTGTCTCCATCACCCTCTATCTATCTATCTGTCTCCATCACCCTCTCTCTATCTATCTGTCTCCATCACCCTCTCTCTATCTATCTGTCTCCATCACCCTCTCTCTATCTATCTGTCTCCATCACCCTCTCTCTATCTATCTGTCTCCATCACCCTCTCTCTATCTATCTGTCTCCATCACCCTCTCTCTATCTCTAGGGGCCAGGAGACTGGTTATTACATTAGAAATTAAAAAGCTATTACATTATTGTCAGTTATTACATTATGGACTAGTCATAAATTGGTCTAAGATTGTCCCCTCCTGGTTAGGGCTAGGAATTACCAGAGACCTCATGATGAGATATTATCACCATACTTAGGTGCTGATTCTATGTGCATTGTGATTATCATGATTCTATATGTATTGTGATTCTATATGTACCAGCTCAGCTATAGACTACACCAGCATGACTAGTATCAGAGAGGTAATATCGACACTATAGTGGTAGGCTTGATTACCAACAACGACGAGGTGAGGGCCCTCGGAGTGTGGTGTCAGGAAAATAACTTCACACTCAACGTCAACAAAACAGATGATTGTGGACTTCAGGAAACAGCAGAGGGAGCACCCCCTATCCACATCGACGGGACAGTAGTGGAGAGGGTAGTAAGTTTTAAGTTCCTCGGCGTACACATCACGGACAAACTGAATTGGTCCATCCACACTGACAGCGTGGTGAAGAACCTCAGGAGGCTGAAGAAATTCGGCTTGTCACCAAAAGCACACAAACTTTTACAGATGCACAATCGAGAGCATCCTGTTGGGCTGTATCACCGCCTGGTACGGCAACTGCTCCGCCCACAACCGCAAGGCTCTCCAGAGGGTAGTGAGGTCTGCACAACACATCACCCGGGGAAAACTACCTGCCCTCCAGGACACCTACACCACCCGATGTCACAGGAAGACCAAAAAGATCATCAAGGACAACAACCACCTGAGCCACTGCCTGTTCACCCCGCTATCATCCAGAAGGCGAGGTCAGTACAGGAGCATCAAAGCAGGGAACGAGAGACTGAAAAACAGCTTCTATCTCAAGGCCATCAGACTGTTAAACAGCCACCACTAACATTGTGTGGCTGCTGCCAACATACTGACTCAACTCCAGCCACTTTAATAATGGAAAAATGTATGTAAAAAATGTTTCACTAGCCACTTTAAACAATGCCACTTAATATAATGTTTACATACCCTACATTACTAATCTCATATGTATATACTGTACTCTATACCATCTACTGCACCTTGCCTATGCCGTTCTGTACCATCACTCATTCATATATTTGTATGTACACATTCTTTATCCCTTTACACTTGTGTGTATAAGGTAGTTGTGAAATTGTTAGGTTAGATTACTCGTTGTTTATTACTGCATCGTCGGAACTAGAAGCACAAGAATTTCGCTACACTCGCATTAACATCTGCTAACCATGTGTATGTGACAAATAACATTTGATTTGATTTATCTATGTGGACCCTACTACAGTTTAACCAGCTCAGCTATAGACTACACCAGCATGACTAGTATATATGTGGACCCTACTACAGTTTAACCAGCTCAGCTATAGACTACACCAGCATGACTAGTATCTATGTGGACCCTACTACAGTTTAACCAGCTCAGTTATAGACTACACCAGCATGACTAGTATCTATGTGGACCCTACTACAGTTTAACCAGCTCAGCTATAGACTACACCAGTATGACTAGTATCTATGTGGATCCTACTACAGTTTAACCAGCTCAGCAGTACCAGAGAAACAAAACCCAGGATAGAGAGGCTGAGTGAATGTGGTCTGGACTCTGTGGAGGAGGGTTATTGTGTCATAGACACTGTAGAAGGACAGAGTACCTGCCTTGTGATCCAGGTACACTCCTACTCTGGAGGACTGAGGGCCTGATACTTTAGTCTCAACATTATCGTGTCTGAAACAATAACCATCACTAGAGCACTGTAAACTCCAGGACTTGTTATTGTATCCAAATGCACCATCTGTCCCTGTTCTGCTGATGTCTTTATATGAGACTGCTGTATAAACACACCACCCACTCCTCTCCACCTCCCAGTAACAGCGTCCAGACAGACCCTCTTTACACAACCTGGTAGTGGTTGGTGAATCTGTCTGGATGACCAGGATATGGTTGGACTTGGCCTGTACAGGTCACCTTTCTGTTCCCTTCAGACAGAGAGAGGCGTGTGTGTGCTGTGTTTGGGTCCAGTGTGAGCTGACAGGAATCTGGGAGCAGAGCAGAGCAGAGACCAATAAGGGGAGTCAGAACAATAAGTTAAGTCAGATACTGTATCTACCCTGTCTTTGATTAGAGCACAGCAGAGATCAAATCAGAGAAATATGAGGAGTCAGATAGATGGTGTCCACATCAACAACAAACTAGAATGGTCCAAACACACCAAGACAGTCGTGAAGAGGGCACGACAAAGCCTATTCCCCCTCAGGAAACTAAAAAGATTTGGCATGGGTCCTGAGATCGTCAAAAGGTTCTACAGCAGCAACATCGAGAGCATCCTGACTGGTTGCATCACTGCCTGGTACGGCAACTGCCCGGCCTCCGACCGCAAGGCACTACAGAGGGTAGTACGTACGGCCAAGTACATCACTGGGGCTAAACTGCCTACCATTCAGGACCTCTATACCAGGCGGTGTCAGAGGAAGGCCCTAAGCTCCTTCACTCAATGGAGCGGATCAGCTCAGTAAAGATCTGATTACTGTCCTCCATTGCTGCCTGTGCAGAGCTCTGTTAAGAGAGAGAGACTGACTTGTCATCCTCATTACACTAACACCTCCCCCCTCCTAAAAACACATTGTGTGCCACCACAACCTCCACACAATCACATTATACAGCACCCAACACCACAGTACAATACACCATCCAGCACCACATTCCAACCTCCTCTCCAGCCGTACAGACAGCCCCCCTGAACCTCCTGAAACATCTCCACACTGTTGATCATTTTGTAAAACTCAACCCTAAGGCGTCAACAGTAACGGCATTACCCTGGCAACACAGATAAAACATGATGAACAGTCTGTCATTGCAGAAAACGGACACTCCTCCCCAACTCCCAGGTCATTCACGACTGGAACGAATTGCAAAAATCTCTGAAGTTGGAGACTTTATCTCCCTCAACAACTTTAAACATCTGCTATCTGAGCAACTAACCGATCGCTGCAGCTGTACATAGTCCATCGGTATATAGCCCACCCAATTTACCTACCTCACCCCCATACTGCTTTTATTTACTTTTCTGCTCTTTTGCACACCAGTATCTCTACTTGCACATGATCATCTGATGATTTATCACTCCAGTGTTAATCTGCTAAATTGTAATTATTCGATTTATTGCCTACCTCCTCATGCCTTTTGCACACATTGTATATAGATTCTCTTTCTACCATGTTTTTGACTTGTTTATTGTTTACTCCATGTGTAACTCTGTGTTGTTGTCTGTTCACACTGCTATGCTTTATCTTGGCCAGGTCGCAGTTGCAAATGAGAACTTGTTCTCAACTAGCCTACCTGGTTAAATAAAGGTGAAATAAAAAAATAAAAATCCCGAGCCAACCAGCTATTGGTGTCCAGGGCTCCATGTAATACCCTCCACTGGACGACCCCTGACCTTTCCAGCACTGGGAGCTTATGGCGCACCCTCCACCTATACCCTGCCATGCTCTCAGCCCCCACAACCCCCTGCCACTGATGCCCCTTCACTCCCACTAAGCCCACCTCTGTACGGTACAGTAGCCTCTGTGCTGTTTTGAGTCAGAACGCTGCCACCCTGCTCTCCAGGTTCACCAAACCCAGTGATCAGTGGGTTGTGGAAGATGGGCTCCTCCCATACCCACGACCCAGGCACCACACCCCCCCCTCGTGGCAATTTATTAACTTTTCATTATTCACAGACAGACTCCTCTGAAGGCAGGCAGTCAGCACACTCCTGAAAACGAACTGCTCAGCAAAGCAAAGGCTCTTTTAAGAGCTACCAGCGATCACTCTGCCTTCTCCCACAAGAGAGGGGCATGTTGAGGTAAATCTACTAACCGTGAGGGTTGTATGATGTCATTTATTGTCGAGCTGGAAGATGCATCGTCTTTTCTATTCCGAGGCTGTTTACTCCCATTATGACATATTAACATGATGTCATAATGCATGTTTACTAGGGTTGAGATTAACACATCTGACTAGTGATTATTTGACCGGGGTTCAATACCTGCTATAGTTAATATTATTTTACTCCCCCAAAAGCAACACAGGACTAATATGAGATATATAGCTAACTAAAGTAATGAATGACCATCTTAGAAAATCATGGGACATATAGTGTTTGGTTGCATGCTATTTTATGTCAATCATATTGCTGCTTGTAGCTTATAACTGATGCTTCGTGGTCTTATGCTGCCATCTATAGGAAATGTTTACCAATTAAAAGTTATTAATTCACGTAAAGACATTGGTGAGGCAGCTGAGAAATAAAGTGTATTTTTCTTATTCATTCCAGAGATCAGTCTCAAACCTATCCCACACCAATTGCTGGACTTTCACGTCGAGGTTACTAGGTTAAAACCACATTTAAAAAATAAAACAATTGTGTATTTTTTTCTCTCATTATTTTACCAGGTAAGTTGACTGAGAACACGTTCTCATTTACAGCAACAACCCAGGGACTAGTTACAGGGGAGAGGAATGAGCCAATTGTAAACTGGGGATTATTAGATGACCATGATGGTATGAGGGCCAGATTGGGAATTTAGCCAGGACGCCAGGGTTAACACCCCTACTCTTACCAAAGGATCTTAAATGACCTCAGAGAGTCAAGACACCAGTTTAACATCCCATCCGAAAGACAGCACCCTACTCAGGGAAGTGTCCCCAATCACTGCACTGGAATATTTTTTTTAGACCTGAGGAAAGTGTGCCTCCTACTGGACCTCCAACACCATTTCCAGCAACATCTAGTCTCCCATCCAGGGACTGACAAAGACCAACCCTGCTTAGCATCAGAAGCACTCCAGCAAAGGGATGCAGGGTGGTATGCTGCTGTCTTGTTTATCAAGTGTTCTGCCTTGCAATAATAAATATAAATAACGAATAACAAAAAAAGTGCAAAATGTTTAGATAGTGTTTTGATTATTTTGTTAATCAAAACCTATTTAGTACTATAATGGTATTTACTAACATAATATTGTTACTAAAATAGTTTCTAAACATGTTCTAGGCTACCCTACCCTAGAATTAGGGTTCAGGCTAAAATAGGTTATACGTAGGGTTAGAGTTTCTGTATAGCAGTTTGTGACATCTGCTGATGTAAAAAGGACTTCATAAATACATTTGATTGATTGTTCGGTTCAGGGTATTTAAAGAGAAAAACTGTCTGGGTTTATAGCTCTCTTGCTCCTCCCTCTTCTGTGGGTACTACATACCTCATTCACGACACTTGATAGGCTCATAATCTGAGGTAGCAACTGCATCAGAGCTACACATCAATGAGCTCCACCTATCCATTTGGTTTACAACTCTGTGAAACTGCGCAGCATTTTCGCTATTTGATGCCTACTAACGAACAGATTTCAACGATTATCAAATTACCCTGCAGCCATTTAGAAACAACAAGTCATTAAAAAGGTTATTTCTTATTTTTTTAAATGTATTCTGGCTGTTTAAATCGGTCACGTCTTGAGAAAAAGAACAGGGACATTCGTTTTGTTTAGGTTTTACACCTTTTTCTCAAAAAATAATATTTAAAACCATGACAACAAAATGTTAACGTTTGATAGATATTCGCCAACCATCGTTAAGCCGTTATTACTATAATGTCTAATCAGGTAAACAGTGAGCTTCCTCACCAACTAGCTGTAACCTAGTTAATAATAAGTTACCCGAGGTAAACCTACAAGGTTAATGCGGGTTGGTCTCAGTGATAACAATAGTGAAGCTGACATTGTGACGCAGAACAATGGACTGGGAATAGAACTTTCAGAAGGTGAGTTGGTGCCACAGTGTTTAATACCACTAATAGGAGCTGGCAGGGTGAAACATCACCTAAAATAAGACCTGTTTGTTCAATACCACTAATAGGAGCTGGCAGGGTGAAACATCACCTAAAATAAGACCTGTTTTATCAATACAACTAATAGGACCTGGCAGGGTGAAACACCACCTAAAATAAGACCTGTTTTTCAATTCAACTAATAGGACCTGGCAGGGTGAAACATCACCTAAAATAAGACCTGTTTTTCAATACAACTAATAGGAGCTGGCAGGGTGAAACATCACCTAAAATAAGACCTGTTTGTTCAACACAACTAATAGGACCTGGCAGGGTGAAACATCACCTAAAATAAGACCCGTTTTTTTCAATACAACTAATAGGACCTGGCAGGGTGAAACATCACCTAAAATAAGACCTGTTTGTTCAATAAACCTAATAGGAGCTGGCAGGGTGAAACATCACCTAAAATAAGACCTGTTTTATCAATACAACTAATAGGACCTGGCAGGGTGAAACATCACCTAAAATAAGACCTGTTTTTCAATTCAACTAATAGGACCTGGCAGGGTGAAACATCACCTAAAATAAGACCTGTTTTTCAATACAACTAATAGGAGCTGGCAGGGTGAAACATCACCTAAAATAAGACCTGTTTGTTCAATACAACTAATAGGACCTGGCAGGGTGAAACATCACCTAAAATAAGACCCGTTTTTTTCAATACAACTAATAGGACCTGGCAGGGTGAAACATCACCTAAAATAAGACCTGTTTGTTCAATAAACCTAATAGGAGCTGGCAGGGTGAAACATCACCTAAAATAAGACCTGTTTTTCAATACAACTAATAGGAGCTGGCAGGGTGAAACATCACCTATAATAAGACCTGTTTGTTCAATACAACTAATAGGACCTGGCAGGGTGAAACATCACCTAAAATAAGACCCGTTTTTTTCAATACAACTAATAGGACCTGGCAGGGTGAAACATCACCTAAAATAAGGCCTGTTTTATCAATACATCTAATAGGAGCTGGCAGGGTGAAACATGACCTGAAATAAGACCTGTTTTATCAATACAACTAATAGGAGCTGACAGGGTGAAACATCACCTAAAATAAGGCCTGTTTTTTCAATAAACCTAATAGGAGCTGGCAGGGTGAAACATCACCTAAAATAAGGCCTGTTTTTTTGCCACACCCAAAACCTATCTGTGCTCGCAAACCTTGGATTCCACCCCCCCTGCTTAAAAAGGAAACAAACACTACGAAAAGAGACACCTAGTCGAGAAACGAAACAAACTACTTGCAAATGTACCAAAACGAACCAACTCTTTACGGATCTGTTCATTCTTAATAAACGGAGGCAGATTTGACACCACTAACGTTACTCTTGTCGAAATCGGCACCAACACACCCCTCACAAAAATCATACTGGTAACTAGCCGGGCAACAAGACTCACCTTTTACATTACCACAACCACCGCCTTGTTCATTCTGGATACAGAGTGTACATGTTACGCTCCCAACGGTTCGCCGACCATGATCAAAAATTCCTCCACACCATTCTCCAGAACGCACCTGAAGCGACAGGGTTTCTTCTCCCCACTGTTGAGGCCATCACGCCGCCCAAACAACCTACCCTACTCCCCCCTCAACTCTAACCGATAAACAGTGGAAACCAATAAATAAACCCTCCACTATGAGAAAATACATAGGAAAAAGAATAGTAGCCCTCCTCAGGAACCACAAAACCCTCACAAGACCAACTTCTTGTTCTATGATATAGTGGCAGTCCGCAATCCAACGTTAAAGGTGCATGGCACCACCTACTGTGCTGCAGTGTGTTCAATCACGGTTTACAACATTTCTAAATCCTCCTACCTAACTCAGTACTTCTGAGAAAATAAAAAAGAGCCCTACTAACTTCTAATAGACCATCCCCCATATCCATACCAAACCCCCCCAACCTCAATGACCCTAAACTTCAATCTTTCCCTCTCTTCAACATACTTACAACAGTATAACAACACATGCTCCACCGTTTCATTGACCATACCCTCCAGACACAAACCATTCACATGCTGCCAACCAGATGGAATGACCAGTTCAATGTACAATGTCCTAAACACAATCGTAAACACCACCTCTTCCTTCCTAATCTGACCTTTGAATCTTGGTCCACCAACCTTTCTTTGGAGGGCATATAAATGCTGGTCCTTGTGCTCAGAGTCCCATCTCTTCTGCCACACATCTATCAAAATGTCTCTGATCTTACATTTGGCTTCACCTCTACCCAGTGGAACATTAAAATAAATTATATATTGTTTTAAAGCTCTTTTAGCTAACTGGTCTACAATTTCATTCCCTTCCACACCTGAATGTGCTGGGACCCAGCAGTATCTCACTACTACACCCATTCTCTCAATTCTCCATAATAACAATAATGCCTCCAATAGTAGGTCACTCCTATAAGATTTACCAGATGATAAACTATTCAGACAGAGAATCTGAGCATACTATCATTCTAACAGGTTGTACGTCCTCAACCCACTGGAGGGCAACTATTATCACCAACAGTTCAACTGAGTATACTGACAGTTCATCTGTTAGTCTTCTACATATCTGCACATCAAATTCAGGAAGGTAAACGCCTGCTCCTGTGCGCCCACTATCTGGGTCCTTGGATCCATCTTTTCTCCTGTCTTATCCAGTGTCCTGTGTGAATTTAAGTATGCTCTCTCTAATTCTCTCTCTCTTTCTTTCTTTCTCACGGAGGACCTGAGCCCTAGGACCATGCCTCAGGACTACCTGGCATGATGACTCCTTGTTGTCCCCAGTCCACCTGGCCGTGCTGCTCCTCCAGTTTCAACTGTTCTGCCTGCGGCTATGAAACCGTGACCTGTTCACTGTGATTACTATTATTTGACCATGCTGGTCATTTATGAACATTTGAACATCTTGGCCATGTTCTGTTATAATCTCTACCCGCACAGCCAGAGGACTGGCCACCCCTCATAGCCTGGTTCCTCTCTAGGTTTCTTCCTAGGTTTTGGCCTTTCTAGGGAGTTTTTCCTAGCCACCGTGCTTCTACACCTGCATTGCTTGCTGTTTGGGGTTTTAGGCTGGGTTTCTGTACAGCACTTTGATATATCAGCTGATCTAAGAAGGGCTATATGAATACATTTGATTTGATTTGAAAAGTGGTAAAAAAGCATAAAAACTTCTACCAATGTAATTGTCAACCAGTTTCCCTTTATCACTGACTTCTGACCCATCTTTCCTTTTCTCTACCAAGGTTAGATCAACAACATGATCTGGTAGTAACCATGGAGGAACATCCCCTATCACCACAGAAGGGCCAACCTCCAACTCCCTCAAACCACTCTCATCAGCAAGCTTTCCAACTGTCCAACCAAAACCACAGCCTTGTCTACTAGTATATTCCCAACAGTCATCTAGAACAGTGGCAGTGGGATGCTCAACCTCACAGCCTTTCAACCCAATAAGCTAATTACAATTTATTACACCGTATATCCAAAGGCATCTCACCTGCCTCCACTAGTAAGACACATACAGATGTTGATTTAAATGCACCAATACATATCCTTAAAGCTATATAGTGGATTCTGTCCAGCTTCTGAAGACAAGTCTTTGCTGCTGTTCCATAAACTATACACCTGTAATCAATTGTTGTCCTGATCAGAGCTCTATAAATATCCATCAACGATTGTTTGTCAGCACCCCATTCATAACACACACACACATATATATATATACACATATACATATACATATATATATATATATATATTTAAAAAAACGTTTCTTCTTCTTTGGAGTTTACTGGCGGTTGACATCCAATATGTTGCATTACCGCCCCTAACTGGACTATAACATACATCCATGATACTTTGTGATACAAAATGGGAAAAGGGGAAATTATGATAATACTAAAAAACACCCTTCCAACTAACCCTACAGTCATTAAAAACCCACTACCCCATTCCACTACTTTGACCCTGTCTGCTCCTGCACCATGCCATCGGCCTGGGAGGACGCGACACCACCACTCAACACACCCTGGAACTCTTCTGAAGTCAAATCTCGTATGACCAAATACTTCTCTGCAGCTGCCACCACAACATCTATTTTCTGTGATTTACGTTCCATTTCTGTGGTACAGTTGATAACCATTGCTATGAACGCTAAGAAGCTAACCTTACTGAAGCATATATCACTCGTTGGCCTATCCCTCTGTGCTGCACAGATCTACTACTCACAGGGATCCTCTCAGGATCCCTCACCCTTGACCCATCCTCCTCTACTTTCTTCACTGCCTCAGCATACGACACCTTCTGCACTACTCTGACTCTAGTCATTTTAACCTGCCTCTCTCTCACCGGACACTTCTGATCACCAGCAACATGGACACCCCTACAGTTGACACACAACTTTATCCACTAAAATTACACAATCCTCTATCTCATGACCTCCTGCACACTTCCCACATCTTGGAATCTCCCTCCTACAAACTGCTGCAACTTGACCATAAACGTTGCACCTGAAACAGCTCAGTGGATTCTACACAAAGACTAACAGGATAACTGATATATCCTAACATGACTTTGTCGGGTAAAGACTCAGAACTCAAATGGACTGACAGTGACTCCTCTTTTTCACCACAATCACCACCGGGTCTGAGTCTTATCAAACGGCGGGCATCACAAACACCAGGAATCTTCAACTTCAATTGCTCCACCTCCACACTTAACACTATCCCAGAAAACACTCCTTTCAATGGTGCCCTGTTCCTAAGAGCAAAGCAAGAAACAGATCCTGACCCAAGTTATGTGACATGGAGCTCCCACTCCCTCTGGTCAGAAGAAACACAAACAAATATCACAAGTCCACTACAGGTTACCTAGGTTACCTTCACTGATTCAACTGCACCCAACTCCTTTCCCACCCACCCTGAAACCACTAATGGATCTGCCAAAAGGAATGGATCCACTTTCTCCAAAAATGTAACTCCTACTGCACCAGATTCTTCTTTATCATGTCCATTGATGCCAGGCTCTGGTTCTGAGCTCTTCACCACACCTTCTCACTCACTTAACTCTCCCTCATTCATTTCCATTTCACCTCCAGAACTCAGTCTGGCACACGGCTCACTCTGTTTGAACTTGAATTACAACATCTCTATTTACTGTTAATTTCTGATTGTTTATTTCACTTTTGTTTATTATCTATTTCACTTCCTTTGTTAAATGTTTCCCATCCCAATAAAGCCCATTTAATTGAAATGAAATGAATTGAATAGAGAGAGAGAGCACTCCATGTTAATGTATAGGGGACATGAATCAGTCATGGTTATTCATGGTTATGTGATGAGGTAGCCCCGCCTGCAACTTCAAATTCAGTGTCGGACCAATAGGGAATGTCCTCTTGGTGTAACGGTCAACATGTTGGTTTCTCCCGCAGTAGACCTGGGTTCATATCCCGTCAGTTACATGAAGCAGTCTATTGTCTGAAAGGGGTCCAGACAGCCTGTTCCCAGCAGTAGGGTCAGTGATATTGGAGAGGGGCCCCTCTCCTCCCTCTGACTGGAAGAGAGAAGTGAACTGGTGTGTCTCCTCTGGTCAACAAGACTCACCTTGAAAGAATCCACAGCCTGTTGGAGCTCCTTCAGTTCCTTCTCTCTCTCCTGGAATCTCTGCTGGACCTTCTGCTGACTCATCCCCAGCTGCCTCTGTGGAGAATCACTCTTCAATGAGCAATCAAGCTTTATTAGTCCAGTAGATCAACAGTATAGTCATGTGACTTAGGGCCCATAGAAGATAGAGATTCAAATATTGAGGAAGTGTCTGTGTGAAAATATTTATTATGTTGTTACAGTATGTGAATGATTATAGTTTTAATAGAACACAAATCAGGGAGCTGATTGGGTGTTTGATAATGAATGATAATGGTGTTTGACTTTAGAAAATGGTGATACATTTGGAGAATCTGGGTTAACATAATCAAGGTTTGTGTTCATATTTGTTCTGCCGTGAATCGATTTCATTTAAATGATCACATATTCAAACAGCCTTAGTTCCTATTGTATCTTTAATTCTTTGTTTATCAGACAGTCACCAACAAGTTGTTCTGGTCTTACCTGTTTCTCAGTCCTCTCTGCTGCAGCTGACACTGTATCATGGCCTTTATGTTCATCCATTGTACATAGATAACAGATACACTGCTGATCGGTACGACAGAAAACCTCCAGCAGTTTGTCATGATGAGAGCAGATCTTCTCCTGTAGTTGTGTGGTGGCTTTGACCAGCTTGTGCTTCTTGAAAGCAGGATATTCATAGTGAGGTTGGAGGTGAGTCTCACAGTAAGAGGCCAGACACACCAGACAGGACATGAGGGCTTTCTGCTTTCTGGTCCCAGTGCAGGACATCACACACCACATCTCCAGGTCCAGCATAGTACAGAGCAGGAGGGGGAGCAGCCTGGAGTCCTGTCTTCTTCAGTTTCTCCACCACTTCAGCCAGCACAGTGCTCCTGTTCAGAACAGGCCTTGGGAGAAAGGTCTCTCTGCACTGTGGACAGCTGTAGAAACCTTTCAGATCATCCTGATCCCAGCTTTCTTTAATACAGCCCATAGAGTAACTGTGTCCACAGGCAGTAGTCACCAGATCCTTCAGTAGATCCAGACAGATTGAGCAACAGAACAGTTCCTGATTCTCTGCCATTTTGGTGCTCTCTCCTGTAGGTTAAGCAATGTCAGTGTCAAAGATGACTTTCTGTTTCATGGAACTCTACACCAGACAGGGAGTGGCTTCCTACTTGACTGTGTTCTCTGTATGTAGAGGGGGTGTGGTTTCTTTGATAAGGAAGTATGTTGATAAATACTTTGTTGAGGGAAAATGTACTTGACACGATTGTAATATATTGTTTTGTCACCAAGCTGTCTTAAGATGAATGCACTAATTGAAAGACTCTCTGGATAAGAGTGTCTGCTAAATGATTAAAATGTAAATGTAAAACTGTATAATTGAAAAGCATGCTGAGTATTATTCTAATGAGATCTGCCTGAATAAAGACCAATAATAATACCCAGTGTGCTTTGCAGTTCATTTGGTATCTTCATTTTCACATATACATTTCCATTTTAGTCATTTAGCTTCACCAGAGTGACTTGCTCAACTAAGGTAGATAACAACATACAGTATCACTGTCAACAAGCAAGAACAATAGTTTTGTAACCGTTACTGAGAATCTTGTTGCTGTTCGGGCCGGATACTTCCAAATGTATTTTGTATATAAAGTTAAATACGTTACATTTATTTATATACATTACAAAATACAACTATTTAGTAGTTTATTTTGATACATTGATCTTTATGGAATTTGGTATCTGTACTTTGTATTTGTATGTAGTAAATTCTGTCCATCCCATGTAGTAGAATACTCTGTCTGGAGGGTGTTTTCAGGGCCTGACCAGGACACTGGAGGTAAAGGACCGGTTTAAATAGGAAAATGTCCTGGAGTTTTACTAAAAATAAATGTTTCACAAATCACTTTCAAAAGGAATTCAAAAGGCTAAATAAAATACCTATCTCTCCTCTGAGTATAATCACTGGGAAATCTCTTAAACTGTACTCAGAGGCATAAAAATGTGTCGTGGAAATTCTAACCAGAAAGGGGAGAGACTAAAGATTCTTTCAACAACAGCTTTATTAAGATGTGGAAACATGAGGTCAACCATCACTCAGTTGGATTTCATGTAATGGACATACACAAAATAGTCCAAATTGGGGAAGTGAAATTAAAAATGAACTGAAACCACACCCTGATCACACCACGAGTTTCACCTAACAGCTGAGCAGCATGTTTTAGCTTAAACCCTGATATGTGCCTTTTACAAACTGCTTGTGTAAAATGGTGACACTTGAATCTCATGTAAAAGAGTGTCTATATAAGAGCGCTGTTGTTCCTGAATCATTGGTCTCTCTACCAGTAGAGATATACAAAAAAAATGGAAAAGTGGTGTGTGCATATGTATTCTCCCCCTTTGCAATGAAGCCCCTAAATAAGATCTTGTGCAACCAATTACCTTTAGAAGTCACATAATTAATTACATAAAGTCCACCTGTGTGCAATCTAAGTGTCACATGATCTGTCACATGATTTCAGTATATATACACCTGTTCTGAAATACCCCAGAGTCTGCAACACCACCAAGCAAGGTGCACCACCAAGCAAGGTGCACCACCAAGCAAGGTGCACCACCAAGCAAGGTGCACCACCAAGCAAGGTGCACCACCAAGCAAGGTGCACCACCAAGCAAGGTGCACCACCAAGCAAGGTGCACCACCAAGCAAGGTGCACCACCAAGCAAGGTGCACCACCAAGCAAGGTGCACCACCAAGCAAGGTGCACCACCAAGCAAGGTGCACCACCAAGCAAGGTGCACCACCAAGCAAGGTGCACCACCAAGCAAGGTGCACCACCAAGCAAGGTGCACCATGAGACCAAGGAACTCTCCAAACAGGCCAGGGACAAAGTTGTGGAGAAGTACAGATCAGGGTTGGGTTCTAAAAAAATATCTGAAACTTTGAACATCCCACAGAGCACCATTAAATCCATTATTGAAAAATATAAAGAATATGGCACCCAACAAACCTGCCAAGAGGGCCGCCCACCAAAACTCACAGACCAGGTAATTAGGGCATTAAATCAGAGAGGCAACAAAGAGACCAAAGATAACCCTGAAGGAGCTGCAAAGCTCCACAGCGGAGATTGGAGTATCTGTCCATAGGACCACTTTAAGCCGTACACTCCACAGAGCTGGGCTTTACGGAAGAGTGGCCAGGAAAAAAAAGCTATTGCATAAAGAAAGAAATTAGCAAACATGTTTGGTGTTCGCCAAAAGTTATGTGGGAGACTCCCCAAACATACGGAAGACGGTCAGATGAGACAAAAATGTAGCTTTTTGGACAACAAGGAAGACGCTATGTCTGGCACAAACCCAACACCTCCCATCACCGCGAGAACACCATCCCCACAGTGAAGCATGGTGGTGGCAGCATCATGCTGTGGGGATGTTTTTCCATCGGCAGGGACTGGGAAACTGGTCAGAATTGATGGAATGATGGATGGGAAATTCTTGAGGGAAACCTGTTTGTCTTCCAGAGATTTAAGCTGGGATGGAGGTTCACCTTCCAGCAGGACAATGACCCTAAGCATACTGCTAAAGCAACACTTGAGTGGTTTAATTTAAGGGGAAATATTTAAATGTATTGATCACCACCTCAAGCTGAACCTCGGCAAGACGGAGCTGCTCTTCCTCCCGGGGAAGGACTGCCCGTTCCATGATCTCGCCATCACGGTTGACAACTCTATTGTGTCCTCCTCCCAGAGTGCTAAGAACCTTGGCGTGATCCTGGACAACACCCTGTCGTTCTCAACTCACATCAAGGCGGTGACCCGTTCCTGTAGGTTCATGCTCTACAACATTCGCAGAGTACGACCCTGCCTCACACAGGAAGCGGCGCAGGTCCTAATCCAGGCACTTGTCATCTCCCGTCTGGATTACTGCAACTCGCTGTTGGCTGGGCTCCCTGCCTGCGCCATTAAACCCCTACAACTCATCCAGAACGCCGCAGCCCGTCTGGTGTTCAACCTTCCCAAGTTCTCTCACGTCACCCCGCTCCTCCGCTCTCTCCACTGGCTTCCAGTTGAAGCTCGCATCCGCTACAAGACCATGGTGCTTGCCTACGGAGCTGTGAGGGGAACGGCACCTCCGTACCTTCAGGCTCTGATCAGGCCCTACACCCAAACAAGGGCACTGCGTTCATCCACCTCTGGCCTGCTCGCCTCCCTACCTCTGAGGAAGTACAGTTCCCGCTCAGCCCAGTCAAAACTGTTCGCTGCTCTGGCACCCCAATGGTGGAACAAACTCCCTCACGACGCCAGGTCAGCGGAGTCAATCACCACCTTCCGGAGACACCTGAAACCCCACCTCTTTAAGGAATACCTAGGATAGGATAAAGTAATCCTTCTAACCCCCCCCTCCCCCTTAAAAGACTGAGATGCACTATTGTAAAGTGGTTGTTCCACTGGATATCATAAGGTGAATGCACCAATTTGTAAGTCGCTCTGGATAAGAGCGTCTGCTAAATGACTTAAATGTAAATGTATTGGAATTGCCTAGTCAAAGCCCAGACCTCAATCCAATTGAGAATCTGTGGTATGACTTAAAGATTGCTGTTCACCAGCAGGAACACATCCAACTTGAAGGAGCTGGAGCAGTTTTGCCCTGAAGAATGGGCAAAAATCCCAGTGGCTAGATGTGCCAAGCTTATAGAGACATATCCCAAGAGACTTGCAGCTGAAATTGCTGCAAAAGGTGGTTCTACAAAGTATTGACTTGAGGGGAGGTAAATAGTTATGCACTCTCAAGTTCTGTTTTTTTGTCTTGTTTCTTGTTTGTTTCACAATAAAAAATATTTTGCATCTTCAAAGTGGTAGGCATGTTGTGTAAATGAAATGATACAAACCCCCCAAAAATCAATTTTATTTCCAGGTTGTAAGGCAACAAAATTCAAAATGCACTCGCACATCTGAGCAATCTTATTTGCAGGTGCATGGCAACAATTGAACAAGATGAAGGAAAAAGGAAATCGCACATTGCTCTTGATAGTATCACCGATATTTAATAAGGTTACGTATCGGCCACACGGCCTTCGTCAGAGCTTTAGTGATTTTTTGAAAGTTGCACCCTTTTTGCACCCAGAGACTCTCTATAAGCAACAAAGATCAAGAAATACCAGCGAGACACAGAGGACTACCAGCTCAACCAGGTGTACGCATGGGAAGGCCCAAGGACAGGAGCACGGAGAGGCCGATGGAGGGACGCACCGCTGATCGGGGGACGCAGATACGCAGCAGCGGGAGGACATGGAAACTTGGACATAGAGGCATCCACCGAGAGCGAATTCCCTACAGACAGTGACTCCAGCTACCATGGCACACAGTCCGTTTTTTTAGCCCGGAAACAACAGAGGGCTCCACGAAAGAAAAGAAACGATGCAGGAGAGGCAAGAGGTCGAAGAGGAGACCAGGAACACAGGCCGTGGACACAGAGCTACAGCGGGACGCGGTAATTAACCTCCCCAAAAAAGACCTTACTGACGCTCAAGTCTCAGGCTTATCTAAGGGCCTCTCTTTTGTATCTACATGTACAGATAAACCATTCGATACGCAAGTAGATCTGTTTAAATTCTTTCGCAAGATTAAATTTAAGCATTTGTTTTCGCAAAACACTGATTTGGGCCTAGTAACACATCAAAGAACTGATACCCATTTTAAACCCAAAAGCAAATTCTGTCCCATGGTTAACTCCCCGATTAATACCTATTGTAGGTTAGTCGAACAAGAAGCCATGTCAGTATATACAAGACAAACAAACCATATTCAGAAGAATCTCATTAGAACAGAAGAACTGGCACTCAATGAATGAATGAAAGATTCATCTTTGGTTATAAAACCTGCAGACAAGGGTGGTGCTGTGGTTGTTTTAGACTATGACAAATATAAAGAGGAAATTCAGAGACAACTCAGCAATGAACGTTTCTATAGAAAACTGAGTGTTGATCCCACACAGGTGTTCCAAAGGGATATATGCTCGAATCTGGAGCCCTATTAAACAACCTTATCTCAAAACCTGAATATGAATATCTTTGCTGCAAATGTGCCATATGTCCATGCTTATACATTTTACCGAAATTACACAAACCTAAAACACAACAAGGCAGACCAGTGGTTGCAGGAATAGGCTCAATGCTAGAGCCATTGTCGAACTTTGTAGACTCTTTTATTAAATCTCATGTGCAATCATTGCCATCATATGTAAAAGACTCTATAGACTTCATAAACAAGATCTCACCAATAACGGGTTTAAAAGAAGACTGTATTTTGGTCACATTAGATGTCAAGAGTCTATATACCAGTATTCCCCATGTGGGGGGGCTGGCAGCACTAGCACACTATTTGGGAGTCAGAGATACTAATGAATATCCACCAACAAACTTCATTCTAGAGTTGGCTGAATATGATTTGACGTATAACTATTTCAGGTTTGATGATGAATACTACCTCCAAACGAATGGAACATCGATGGGCTCCACATTTGCTCCGAGCTATGCTAACCTCTATATGGGTATTTTTGAAGAATGTTTTGTTAATAATGAAAACGAGAATCCATTTTTGAATAAAGTCCTGAAGTGGTATCGATATATTGAGACATTTTTTGTATATGGGAAGGAACTGAAGAAGAACTGTCAGATTTTATGGCACTACTCAATGACATTGACCCTAATCTCAAATTCACTATTGAACGTGACACTCAACGTGTTCATTATCTCGATATGTGGATTGAGAAATCAAATGGAACCCTGTTTACAACTCTGTATAGAAAAGAAACGGACAGAAATACTCTATTACAGGGTGACAGCTTCCACCCTGAGCCATTAAAAAGAGGACTCCCAAGAAGCCAATTTTTTAGACTGCGCCGTATATGCCACTCCACAGAGGATTATCTAGAAAAAGCAGCGGAGATGCGCATGAGGTTTCCAAGAAGAAGCTATTCGTCACAATGTGTAGATGAAGCTCATAATTTGGCATTGGAAAAAACACGAGATGAACTGCTACAAAAAAGACCCGCTAAAGCCAAAGAACACTCCGTAATGTTCACAACTACATATACTTGTAGTTGTGGGAGGTGTGGTCAAGAAACACTGGCATATTTTATCATCGGACCCAGTTTTGCCGGCTGAATTTAAATATCCACCACGTATTGTGTATAGGAGAGGTCGCAATTTACGCGATAAATTGGTTCATGGCAACTGCCAGCCACAAAAGAAAATTAGCCAAGCTCTTTTACCCCCTCTACCAAATGGTAGCTATAAATGCAGAGGATGCGCACAGTGCAACAATATGATGAAGTGTGAATATTTCTGCCACCCACACACAGGAAAACGGTTCCAAATAAATTACATTATTACGTGTACCACCACCCATGTTATTTACATTATTAAATGTCCACGTGGGCTCTGTTATGTCGGTAAAACCACCCGCTCTCTCAAACAGAGAATTAGTGCACATAAAAGTTCAATCAGGAGAAACGACAGGGATTATCCAGTCGCTGTACATGTCAATGACCTGAGCATGACATTTCCACCTTTAGATTTTGTGGCATAGAGAAAGTTAGGATATCAGACAGGGGAGGTGATATTAATAATACTCTGAGTAAAAGAGAATGTTTTTGGATTTTCACCCTCCAGACATTATTTCCTAAAGGACTTAATGATGAAATGCCTATGTATGTTATGTTGTGAATTTGAACATGAAATATGTGTCTATTGTAGATTACTCTGACGTTTTTCGTATGATGTACCCAATGACTAATGAAATGTCCTCATTGAGGTTTTACAGACGTGTTCAATACGCCTTATTTATACACTTTTGTAATATTTATGAAATGCATATTGTTATATTTGGTAGCACTTATTTGTTTTTCCTTTGCCTCCAACCCCCTTCGATATGTAGAACGGATGTGGGTGGGGCCAGGTCCACATAAGGGTGCAACTTTCAAAAAATCACAAAACTCCTGACGAAGGCCGTGTGGCTGATACGTAAGCTTATTAAATATCGGTAATACTATCAAGAGCAGTGTGCGGTTTCCTTTTTCCTTCAGGTTGTAAGGCAACAAAATAGGAAAAATGCCAAATGTGGGTGAATACTTTCGCAAGGCACTGTATATGACTCTTAAGGTTGCTTTTTAAAGTAGTGACACCTTCTGACCGATTGGCACCAAATGAAAGCCAACAATCATTCATTCAATCAATCATTAACACTTTCAAAACGCATCTGTGGATCAGGCACGAGTTTCTTGAATTAAATAAATGTCGGCACTCTTACACTTACAATACAAAATATTACAGATTCCCCTGGCATTAATAGAACAATTTTAGAAAATTACTATCACAGTGACTATATGAAGAATAATTAAACTTGTATACGTTCACATGAACCGGGTAAACACAAAATGAAACATTCTTACTAGTTGCAAATAAAAACAGTCCTTTTTCTATACAATTGCAAATAACATTGTGCCATGCATTGGTAAAACGCTAGCCATCAAGCTAACATTAATTGTCAGTGTGAATTTCCCTGACTTAAGTTAACAAAAATAGCTTGGCTCACACGAATAATGCTCTTTCCTCAAGAAATGCAACGTTTTACCAGTTGCAAATAAAATCAGTCCTGCACCACTCACTTGATAAATCCAATAGCCATCAAGCTAGGTGTCAGTGCGAATTTCTTACATTAACAAATGCCTTGGCTCCCACGAGGTATGCACTTTTCCCCTCCTTCCTTGCTCTCTCAATCATCAGCCACAGACGATTCCAAGCTTCTTTATCAAATGCTGTCAGGTCCTCCTTGAACTTCAGGTTGTTCTTCTTTAAATAGTAATTTTTCTTTGCACTTTTCCAGGTCAGATTCCTTGCTGTCCGAGAGATGAATCTCATGATCACTGGTGGCGGTGGCTGGCTGTTCTCCCATCTATCAGCCCACCTAGGCGGTGCACTACATCCTGAGAAACGGTAACAACATCTCTCTTCCTCCGGGACTATTGTTCTGTAAATGTATTTCACTTTTGCTTTGATGTCCTCGTCAGATCTTTCTGCGATTCAGTAAATTAAAAGATTCCATCTCCGACTGTACTGGTAAATCTCGTTAACCTTTGACTCCATTTCAGTGAGTTTCTTCTCCTGTTTTGCAACCTGAGTTTTCAATGTTGCGTTCTGCTGCTTCATTTACTTCCTCAGCATTGAAACCAATTGCTTTCTTCAGGTTAACAATGCTGACAGTGTTATTTTCAAGTTCATGATGTCATCTGCTCTCTCTTTGATTTTAGCCGTGAGGATGCGGACGATGTTGTCCTGTAGCTGTCTCAGGGATGGTTCTCTTCTCAGCCTCTGGAAGTTGCTCCTTGGTTGGGGTATTCGGGTTTCAATCACATTCACGCTTTTCTACACTGCAAGAATAGGAATGAGTTTCAGCAATGCCTCTTTTCTCCTTGGAAGTCTCAACATCCAGTAACAGTTTGGTTATGTATTGACTCCATGCTGCTAGCTATGAAGACGATAGCTAGCAAATGTTAGCTAAACACGCTGAAACATTTCGATAGCTAGCTTGTTCATTGGAAACCATCTCCCAAAAGTATTTAAATGGCTTGATTAATTACAAAATTATTCAAAATAGCTACATTGCATGGCTAAATATAAATATGTTTTTTGGTGTGTTTTTTTTGCAACTGCACCCTAAAATTGTTCCTCACATAGAAATGTTATGCCCTCTCATGCGTTTTCTATCCGGTGATGTCCCTGGAACAGTGACCACTTTATACCTCAAATTCTTATCACAGGTTAGTTGCTAAATTAGTGCCAAAACAGATTCGACACAGGCAAATGTAGTTTCAATTCACAGAAGAAGATTCACCAGTCGCAAAATCGTATTGGATTTGTTTACATATCAAGTCACATGTTTGCAAGTGTTGTATTTATTCACACATCAAATAAGTTAAATGTTTGCAAATATTTTTTGGAACTGCAAAACTGATTATACAGGCACAACTCATACTTTACATGTCAAAACATACTTTACATGTCAAATCATATTTTACAAGCTTGTACACTTATGACATTAACTTACCTTCTTAGTCCTGGACTTCCTGACGGGCAGCCCCAAGGTGGTGAAGGTAGGCAACAATACCTGTGTGCAGTGTTGCCATATTTGCTGTTTTCTCTCCAAATTGGGATACTTTGAATTGGTTTTGGTTGCAGGTTTTTGAACTATTTCTAAGTTGCACCGCGGCCGCCATGACATTTCTCTTCAAAAATATATATTTTACTGTGACCTGAAGCTGACTGTCAAGCAGTGAGGCAAGCTGTTGCTGAGTGAGTGGTGGGGAGGGCCGTAGGGGGGTGTGTGTTGAGAGAGCACAACAGCTATTGGCTGAGTCAAGTGAGCGAGGCGAACGAGAGCAACACTCGCACGTTGTAAGAACTTTCTACCAGTTGTAGGTAGGCTGTTAAGATTGTCATTACGGAGGGACCTATTTACCAGTTGTAGGTAGGCTGTTAAGATTGTCATTACGGAGGGACCTATTTACCAGTTGTAGGTAGGCTGTTAAGATTGTCATTACGGAGGGACCTATTTACCAGTTGTAGGTAGGCTGTTAAGATTGTCATTACGGAGGGACCTATTTACCAGTTGTAGGTAGGCTGTTAAGATTGTCATTACGGAGGGACCTATTTACCAGTTGTAGGTAGGCTGTTAAGATTGTCATTACGGAGGGACCTATTTACCAGTTGTAGGTAGGCTGTTAAGATTGTCATTACGGAGGGACCTATTTACCAGTTGTAGGTAGGCTGTTAAGATTGTCATTATGGAGGGACCTATTTACCAGTTGTAGGTAGGCTGTTAAGATTGTCATTACGGAGGGACCTATTTACCAGTTGTAGGTAGGCTGTTAAGATTGTCATTATGGAGGGACCTATTTACCAGTTGTAGGTAGGCTGTTAAGATTGTCATTACGGAGGGACCTATTTACCAGTTGTAGGTAGGCTGTTAAGATTGTCATTACGGAGGGACCTATTTACCAGTTGTAGGTAGGCTGTTAAGATTGTCATTATGGAGGGACCTATTTATCAGTTGTAAGTAGGTGTCACGTCCGTCGTAGCGAGGAGACCAAGGCGCAGCGTGATGTGAATACATTCTTCTTTAATAAAACGAAGAAGACTTAAACAAACTAACGAAACGATCGTGAAGCTATAATAACAGAGTGCTGACATGCAACTACACATAGACAACTACCCACCAAACCTAAATAGAAAATGGCAACCTAAATAGGATCCCCAATCAGAGACAACGATAAACAGCTGCCTCTGATTGGGAACCAATTCAGGCCACCATAAACCTACATTAACTAGACATACAAAATCCCCATAGATAAACAAAAACTCTAGACAAGACAAAACACACATAACCACCATCGTCACACCCTTACCTGACCAAAATAACACAGAAAATATAGAAAACTAAGGTCAGGGCGTGACTGTACCCCCCCAAAGGTGCGGACTCCGGCCGCAAAACCTGAACCTATAGGGGAGGGTCTGGGTGGGCATCTCTCCGCGGTGGCGGCTCTGGTGAGGGACGTAGACCCCCCTCCACCTCTGGCTTGGCCCACTTAGGTGGCGCCTCTAGAGCGGGGACCCTCGCCGCCGACCCCGGACTGGGGGCCCTCGTAGCGGGCCCCGAACTGGGGACCCTCGTAGCGGGCTCCGGACTGGAGGGCGCCTCTGGACGCTCCGGGCTGGAGGGCGACGCTGGAGGCCGTCTCTGGAGGCTCCGGGCTGGAGGCCCCCGTTGGAGGCTTCGTGCCATGTCTCACCCCTGGAGGCTTCTTGCCATGGATCATCACTGGAGGCTTCGTGCCATGGATCACCACTGGAGGCTTCGTGCCATGGACAACCACTGGAGGCTTCCTGCCATGGATCACCACTGGAGGCTTCCTGCCATGGATCACCACTGGACGCTTCTTGCCATGGATCACCACTGGAGGCTTTGTGCCATGGATCACCACTGGAGGCTTCGTGCCATGGATCATCACTGGAAGCTTCGTGCCATGGATCATCACAGGAGGCGTCGTGCCATGGATCATCACAGGAGGCTTCATGCCATGGATCATCACTGGAGGCTTCGTGCCATGGATCATCACTGGAATGGAGAGACACACAGGAGGCCTGGCTCTGGGAGAAGGCACAGGACTCCCCAGGCTCCCAATGCAGGAGGGTTTAGGGCTTAACACAGGCACAGAACTCACCAGGCTGGGGAGACATGCAGGAGGCCTTGTCCTTGGCCGAGGCACCGGATGCACTGGACCTTGGAGACGTACTGGCGGTCTTGAGCGCAGAGCTAGCACAACTCTTCCTGGCTGGATCCCCCCTGTAGCCCGGCAAGTGCGGGGAGTTGGAACAGGCCGCACTGGGCTGTGCTGGCGAACCGGGGACACCGTGCGTAGGACTGGTGCAGTTTACCCCGGGCCGAGGAGACGCACTGGAGACCAGATGCGCTGAGCCGGCATCATCCCTCCTTGCTCGATGCCCACTCTAGCCCGGTCGATTCGAGGAGCTGCGATGTAGCGCACCGGGCTATGAGTGCACACTGGGGACACCATGCGCTTCACCGCATAACACGGTGCCTGCCCAGTCACTCTCTCGCCACAGTAAGCACGGGGAGTTGGCTCAGGTCTCCTACCTGAGTCCGCCAATCTCCCCGTGTGCCCCCGCCCAAAACATTTCTGGGGCTGCCTCTCGTGCCCGTTACCTCGCGCCAAATCCTAGTAGTGTCGCTGCTCCGCTTTTGTTGCCTCCAGCTCCTTTTTCGGACGGCGATACCATGGTCCTTTGCCGTCCAAAATCTCCTCCCATGTCCAGGAGTCCATTTTCCCACGCTGCTTGGTCCTTTGTTGGTGGGTCGTTCTGTAACGTTCGTTGTATAGAGGAGAAGGTGAAGACCAAGGTGCAGCGTGGTAAGTGTTAATTTTAATGATATAAATAAACTGAACACTGAATGAACAAAATACAACAAAGAGAGAGAACGAAACGATACAGTCCTGTAAGGTATACACACAAAACAGAAAACAACCACCCACAAACACAGGTGGGAACAGGCTACCTAAGTATGATTCTCAATCAGAGACAACGATAGACAGCTGCCTCTGATTGAGAACCATACCAGGCCAAACACATAGAAATACAAAACAAGGACAACATAGAACACCAGACATAGAATGCCCACCCAAACTCACGCCCTGACCAACCAAAATAGAGACATAAAAAGGATCTCTACGGTCAGGGCGTGACAAATACAAATGTGTGAAGCTGGAGAGGTGACTCAGAGTCACATACAGTCAATGGACAGTGGTGTTCTTAGTGACACAGTATGTAAAGTGGACTATGTTAGCAAAGGAAGAGCTACAGGTAAACGGCTAACTGCAGAGGACAGCAGCACAATAAAGTTAACCAGCGCTCCTGCAGCAATTGTGGAGGAGAACACAGACCTCACCAGTACTCAGCATATAGAAAACAGTATTACAACTGTGGAGGAGAACACAGACCTCACCAGTACCCAACATATAGAAAACAGTGTTACAACTGTGGAGGAGAACACAGACCTCACCAGTACCCAACATATAGAAAACAGTGTTACAACTGTGGAGGAGAACACAGACCTCACCAGTACCCAGCATATAGAAAACAGTGTTACAACTGTGGAGGAGGGCACAGACCTCACCAGTACCCAACATATAGAAAACAGTGTTACAACTGTGGAGGAGGACACAGACCTCACCAGTACCCAACATATAGAAAACAGTGTTACAACTGTGGAGGAGGACACAGACCTCACCAGTACCCAGCATATAGAAAACAGTGTTACAACTGTGGAGGAGAACACAGACCTCACCAGTACCCAACATATAGAAAACAGTGTTACAACTGTGGAGGAGGACACAGACCTCACCAGTACCCAACATATAGAAAACAGTGTTACAACTGTGGAGGAGGACACAGACCTCACCAGTACCCAGCATATAGAAAACAGTGTTACAACTGTGGAGGAGAACACAGACCTCACCAGTACCCAACATATAGAAAACAGTGTTACAACTGTGGAGAAGAACACAGACCTCACCAGTACCCAACATATAGAAACAGTGTTACAACTGTGGAGGAGGACACAGACCTCACCAGTACCCAGCATATAGAAAACAGTGTTACAACTGTGGCATGAAGAACCACTTCTCACTCAAATGCAGGCAGCAGAGACAACAAAATACAGTACACTGTGTCAACTAGGACCAGAACAACAGCGGTGACAACGAGTACAGTGAGGGGTCTTTGGGTGACCTCTTTGTGGGAACAGTCACACTTACAGGACCAGACGAGGACTGGACTGCTACCTACAAGACTAATGGAACTGACATTGTGTTTAAACTTGACCCTGGATCACAGGTCAACATCGTTCCAGAGACTGAATTGTTACGGTTACAGATAAAACCAGTGGGGAACACAACACAAAGGAGAAGACTGAAAGATTACAGTGGTGAAGCAATTGTCACTTCAGGGACATGAACATTGGTGCTGGAGGTAGAATATACATCTCACAAGGTTCAGGTTGTCATAGTAAAGAGAGGAAAAACAGCCGTCATTGGGTTAAAGTCATGTAACTTACTGGGTCTAGTGGTGAAATGACTCATGTTGAGGATGCAGATGCTGATGTTTTTCAGGGAAGAGGAAAACTCAAGGTGCAGCTCAACATGGAGTTAGAACAGACAGATAGACCAGTGATCCATGTACCTAGAAAGATCTCATTATCACTAAGAGACCAGCTAAAAGCAGAGATACTGTAGACCAGGGATCCATGTACCTAGAAAGATCTCATTATCACTAAGAGACCAGCTAAAAGCAGAGATACTGTAGACCAGGGATCCATGTACCTAGAAAGATCTCATTATCACTAAGAGACCAGCTAAAAGCAGAGATACTGTAGACCAGGGATCCATGTACCTAGAAAGGTCTCATTATCACTAAGAGAGCAGCTAAAAGCAGAGATACTGTAGACCAGTGATCCATGTACATAGAAAGGTCCCATTATCACTAAGAGACCAGCTAAAAGCAGAGATACTGTAGACCAGTGATCCATGTACATAGAAAGGTCTCATTATCACTAAGAGACCAGCTAAAAGCAGAGCTACTGAGGCTAGAGGCCTTAGATATCCTAGACAAAGTAGCAGAGCCTACTGAATTGGTCCACTCACTAGTATTAGTGGAGAAGAAAGACGGCTCTCTCAGACTGTGTATGGATCCAACAGAGATAAACAAGTATGTTAAAAGGGAACACTTCCAGCTGCCTACCAGAGGGGAGATATTCAGGGACATAACAGGGGATAATTACTACTCAAAGCTAGACGCCTCATCAGGGTTTTGGCAGATCAGTCTAGACAAGGAGAGTACAAGGCTTTCTACTTTCAATAGTCCTTCTGGTAGGTTCTCATTTAAAAGGCTCCCGTTTGGTCTTACTTCAGCCCCAGAAGTCTTTCATAGGACAGTCCAACAGATATTTCAGAGTGTGCCAGGCACCACAGTGTCCATTGATGATGTGTTAATATGGGGTCAGACTGTTGAAGAACACAACACCAGGTTGAAAGCAGCACTTGATCTAGCCAGAGATAACGGACTAAAGATAAATGCAGACAAATGGGAATTCAGAAAGACACAAATAACCTTCTTGGGTGAAAAACTAATTTGTGAAGAACTAACATGTGAAGAATTAACAGAAATTTCCAGGCTGTGATTGGGAGTCCCATAGGGCGGCGCACAATTGGCCCAGCGTCGCTCAGGTTTGGCCTAGGTAGGCCGTCAGTGTAAATAAGAATTTATTCTTCACTGACTTGCTGAGTTAAATAAAGGTTAAATGGAGAGAAAAAATGAAGGTGTTCAGATAGACCAGAGCAAACTGACAGCCATCAAGAACATGCCACCGTCTACCAATCAAGAGGGTGTACAAAGGTTCTTAGATATGGTTAACTATGTGGGTAAATGTGTACCTAGTCTGTCAACTCCCACGAGTCAGATGAGAAGTGTACTGTGTAAAACTACAGAGTGGTGTTGGAACAGTAATCACCAGAAAGAGTTGGAGCAGCTCAAGGCATTGATCATGAACGCTCCAGTACTGAGGTTCTGTGATGCTCAACTCCAACATCTTAGCAGATGCCTCTAAAGCAGGTTTAGGTGCAGTGTTGTTTCAGCAGTTTGACACTAGATGGCGCCCAGTCACATATGACTCCAGGGCTCTGACAACTCCTGAGTGGAACTATGGTCAGATTGACAAAGAGGCATTGACACTGTCATATGCATGTGATAAATTCCAAGTGTTTATATATGCTAAAACAGTGTGGACAGAAACAGATCATAAACCTTTGGTTACTATTGTAAAGTAGGGTCTAACATACACACCACCAAGGCTACAGAGACTGTTTCTAAAACTTCAGAAATGTGACTTGCAACTGGAGTACAGACCAGGGAAAGAATTGTTAGTGGCAGACACATTGTCCAGAGCTTTAGACAGCTCAGAACCAAACCAGATATAGGAGCAGGACGACACCATACATGTAAACCTTATCAGAAAGAGTTGCCCCGTCTCAGATGAAATGTGGGCAGTTATTTCACCTGCTGCTGCAGAAGATGAGTGTTTGTTAAAGGTGATTGAAGACATAACATGCAGGTGGTCTGTACAAGCTGTACCCTTATGGTCAATACAGGGATGAGATATCTGTACTGGAGGGAGTTGACCTATACCCTACCATTATGGTCAATACAGGGATGAGATATCTGTACTGGAGGGAGTTGACCTATACCCTACCATTATGGTCAATACAGGGATGAGATATCTGTACTGGAGGGAGTTGACCTATACCCTACCATTATGGTCAATACAGGGATGAGATATCTGTACTGGAGGGATTTGACCTTTACCCTACCATTATGGTCAATACAGGGATGAGATATCTGTACTGGATGGAATTATGTTTAAGGGTTCATGAATTACAGAAAAACATGCTGATCATAATACACCAGGACCATCTAGGGATGGAAAAGTCAAAACGACGTACAGAAGCAATTTTTATTCTGGCCCTAGATGAATGGTGATATAGAGCAGACAGTCAGAGCCTGTGGAACATGCCAGAAATACAGGTCAAAACAGAGCAAAGTGTGAGGACAGATGCTGGGAGATGAGAAGCAAGTACAGGGAGTTTAACATTTAATGAAAAAACAGCCAGGAACAAAACACCGACAGCGTCTGGACAACAGAAACTAACAACATTAATGCAGACACGGGGATCAAACTGAGGAACAGACAGATATAGGGGAGGTAATTAAAAAGTGATGAAGTGCTGAGTAAAGCGCTGATGCGCGTAAAGATGGTGACAGGTGTGCGTAAATGATGGTGACAGGTGTGTGTATCGCTGGTGACAGGTGTGCGTAAATGATGGTGACAGGTGTGCGTAAATGATGGTGACAGGTGTGTGTATCGCTGGTGACAGGTGTGCATAAATGATGGTGACAGGTGTGCGTAAACGATGGTGACAGGTGTGCGTAAACGATGGTGACAGGTGTGTGTATCGCTGGTGACAGGTGTGCGTAAATGATGGTGACAGGTGTGCGTAAATGATGGTGACAGGTGTGCGTAAACGATGGTGACAGGTGTGTGTATCGCTGGTGACAGGTGTGCGTAAATGATGGTGACAGGTGTGCGTAAATGATGGTGACAGGTGTGCGTAAATGATGGTGACTGGTGTGTGTATCGCTGGTGACAGGTGTGCGTAAATGATGGTGACAGGTGTGCGTAAATGATGGTGACAGGTGTGTGTATTGCTGGTGACAGGTGTGCGTAAACGATGGTAACAGGTGTGTGTATCACTGGTGACAGGTGTGCGTAAATTATGGTGACAGGTGTGCGTAAATTATGGTGACAGGTGTGTGTATCGCTGGTGACAGGTGTGCGTAAATGATGGTGACAGGTGTGCGTAACGATGGTGACAGGTGTGCGTAACGATGGTGACAGGTGTACGTAAATTATATTGACAGGTGTAAACAATGGTGACAGGAGTACGTAAATGATGGTGACAGGTGTGCGTAAATAATGGTGACAGGAGTGTGTAGATGATATTGACAGGTGTAAACAATGTTGACAGGTGTGCGTAATCGATGGTAACAAGTGTACTTAACGATGGTGACAGGTATGATTAAACGATGGTAACAGGTGTGCGTTAACGATGGTAACAGGTATGATTAAACGATGGTAACAGGTGTGCGTTAACGATGGTGGCAGGTTTACACTATAAAATGTCCAACAGAATGAGGGTTTGTCCTTTTTGTGACGTCATTATGTTACCAAACCTTGTATCTGCACTGTTCTTCAAGTCAATGTGTTTTTGTCATTTTTTTGTATATTGTTAAAAGTAGTCCTTGTGCATAAAGTTGTCAGGTTTGTTTAACTTTGCAATGATTGTTTTTTGTTTGACATACATTTTCAGGTGAAAAATCTCAGTGTCAATGTCACTCTGTTACCATGGAATTGCCCAACTTCAGTTCTACGTTCCTAGGACTGAGCAGCCCTTCACCCAGGTGTGATTGTACATATATAACCCCCCGAGGGAGAGAGAGGGAGAGAGAGACTCCTCTTTAAATCTGCGCATTCCTCCAAAGCTCAGCTGTCCTGAGTCTGTACAACTCTGCCAGGACCTAGGATTAAGGGAGACACTCAAGTGTTTTAGTACTATATCTCTTGACACAATGATGAAAATAATCATGGCCTCTAAACCCTCAAGCTGCATACTGGACCCTATTCCAACTAAACTACTGAAAGAGCTGCTTCCTGTGCTTGGCCCTCCTATGTTGAACATAATAAACGGCTCTCTATCCACCGGATGTGTACCAAACTCACTAAAAGTGGCAGTAATAAAGCCTCTCTTGAAAAAGCCAAACCTTGACCCAGAAAATATAAAAAACTATCAGCCTATATCGAATCTTCCATTCCTCTCAAAAATGTTAGAAAAAGCTGTTGCGCAGCAACTCACTGCCTTCCTGAAGACAAACAATGTATACGAAATGCTTCAGTCTGGTTTTAGACCCCATCATAGCACTACACTTGTGAAGGTGGTAAATGACCTTATAATGGCGTCAGACTGAGGCTCTGCATCTGTCCTCGTGCTCCTAGACCTTAGTGCTGCCTTTGATACCATCGATCACCACATTCTTTTGGAGAGATTGGAAACCCAAATTGGTCTACACGGACAAGTACTGGCCTGGTTTAGATCTAATCTGTCGGAAAGATATGTTTGTCTCTGTGAATGGTTTGTCCTCTGACAAATCAACTGTCCATTTTGGTGTTTCTCAAGGTTCCGTTTTAGGACCACTATTGTTTTCACTATATATTTTACCTCTTGGGGATGTCATTCGAAAACATAATGTTAACTTTCTCTACTATGCAGATGACACACAGCTGTACATTTCAATGAAACATGGTGAAGTCCCAAAATTGCCCTCGCTAGAAGCCTGTGTTTCAGACATAAGGAAGTGGATGGCTGAAAACGTTCTACTTTTAAACTCGGACAAAACAGAGATGCTTGTTCTAGGTCCCAAGAAACAAAGAAATCTTCTGCTGAATCTGACAATTAATCTTGATGGTTGTAAAGTCGTCTCAAATAAAACTGTGAAGGACCTCGGCGTTACTCTGGACCCTGATCTCTCTTTTGACGAACATTTTAAGACTGTTTCAAGGACAGCTTTTTTCCATCTACGTAACATTGCAAAAATCAGAAACTTTCTGTCCAAAAATTATGCAGAAAAATTTATCCATGCTTTTGTTACTTCTAGGTTAGACTACTGCAATGCTCTACTTTCCGGCTACCCGGATAAAGCACTAAATAAACTTCAGTTAGTGCTAAATACGGCTGCTAGAATCCTGACTAGAACCAAGAAATTTGATCATATTACTCCAGTGCTAGCCTCCCTACACTGGCTTCCTGTTAAGGCAAGGGCTGATTTCAAGGTTTTACTGCTAACCTACAAAGCATTACATGGGCTTGCTCCTACCTATCTTTCCGATTTGGTCCTGCCGTACATACCTACACGTACGCTACGGTCACAAGACGCAGGCATCCAAATTGTCCCTAGAATTTCTAAGCAAACAGCTGGAGGCAGGGCTTTCTCCTATAGATCTCCATTTTTATGGAATGGTCTGCCTACCCATGTGAGAGACGCAGACTCTGTCTCAACTTTTAAGTCTTTACTGAAGACTCATCTCTTCAGTGGGTCATATGATTGAGTGTAGTCTGGCCCAGGAGTGTGAAGGTGAACGGAAAGGCTCTGGAGCAACGAACCGCCCTTGCTGTCTCTGCCTGGCCGGTTCCCCTCTCTCCACTGGGATTCTCTGCCTCTAACCCTATTACAGGGGCTGAGTCACTGGCTTACTGGTGCTCTTTCATGCCGTCCCTAGGAGGGGTGCGTCACTTGAGTGGGTTGAGTCACTGACGTGATTTTCCTATCTGGGTTGGCGCCCCCCCTTGGGTTGTGCCGTGGCGGAGATCTTTGTGGGCTATACTCGGCCTTGTCTCAGGATAGTAAGTTGGTGGTTGAAGGTATCCCTCTAGTGGTGTGGGGGCTGTACTTTGGCAAAGTGGGTGGGGTTATATCCTTCCTGTTTGGCCCTGTCCGGGGGTATCTTCGGATGGGGCCACAGTGTCTCCTGACCCCTCCTGTCTCAGCCTCCAGTATTTATGCTGCAGTAGTTTATGTGTCGGGGGGCTAGGGTCAGTTTGTTATATCTGGAGTACTTCTCCTGTCTTATCCGGTGTCCTGTGTGAATTTAAGTATGCTCTCTCTAATTCTCCCTTTCTCTCTCTCGGAGGACCTGAGCCCTAGGACCATGCCTCAGGACTACCTGGCATGATGACTCCTTGCTGTCCCCAGTCCACCTGGCCGTGCTGCTGCTCCAGTTTCAACTGTTCTGCCTGCGGCTATGGAACCCTGACCTGTTCACCGGATGTGCTACCTGTCCCAGACCTGCTGTTTTCAACTCTCTAGAGACCGCAGGAGCGGTAGAGATACTCTTAATGATCGGCTATGAAAAGGCAACTGACATTTACTCCTGAGGTGCTGACTTGCTGCACCCTCGACAACTACAGTGATTATTATTATTTGACCATGCTGGTCACTTATGAACATTTGAACATCTTGGCCATGTTCTGTTATAATCTCCACCCGGCACAGCCAGAAGAGGACTGGCCACCCCTCATAGCCTGGTTCCTCTCTAGGTTGATTCCTAGGTTTTGGCCTTTCTAGGGAGTTTTTCCTAGCCACCGTGCTTCTACACCTGCATTGCTTGCTGTTTGGGGTTTTAGGCTGGGTTTCTGTACAGCACTTTGAGATATCAGCTGATGTATGAAGGGCTATATAAATACATTTGATTTGAT